>NW_019735571.1:138156-143737 GCF_002891405.2 Cryptotermes secundus | reverse complement strand
TTTCCGAAACGTCGTGTTTTTTCTTAGTTATTTAGAATCCGGACGATGGACAAAGTTAGAAAACCCAGTATCTCTAATTAAGCTAGTCCATCTAGTGTGGCAGTCAATTTTTTCTCATGTCAAAATGGCAAATGACTGGAAAAAGATTATGCGATAAGCATATCGTGCATGTATAATCCACAAGAAATATAATGTAATGTGCAGGCCTGTTAAGTTTCAAATTAGTTTAGTTCGTACATTGTTAAAGATGCTTTCATCAAATCTCAAATCATATCCATATGACACCCGTTATGTGATTCTGTATTCAGGACACATTTCAGTCACCTGTCACACGAAGAGAACTTCTGTGATGAAGGAAGCTGAAGTCATTATATAAAATGATGCGTATACAAGAAAATTTGCTTTTAAAATAATCTAAAGGAATGAAAAATAATTTATATTTCAGTCGATTTTTATTTGCCATAGGTCTTTACATTACGTACAAGGTTTACACAGTGCATCTCCCATATATTTATATCAAAATTACGAGCAGGAAATACATAAAACATAAGAACATAACAACGTTGCTTGGAAGTACAAAGCTTCAGTTCTCTTTCTGCCTTGATATTTTATTTCGTTATTTTTTTCTTAAATTTTCCTTTTTTTTAGCATCAATACATACACATCGTATACCAAATTAATTTAAGAAACAGTGCAAAGTGAAGACGATAGGGCTTCATTTGCAGTCTCTTTCGCAACATCCTCCCTCCAGTCACAGTCGACATCTCCAATTCACGACTCGTACGGTGCACAGATTTCTCCGGTCTGTCACACCCGTTCCACACTTTCTTCTGAAACACGCGGATATCCTGAAAATTTTCCCCTTAAAAAAGTACCACCTTGTCTGAAACTGCTGATACAAACTCCTAATACTGTTGGCAGATGGGGGACCACTCTGAAATTGTCGCCGGAAGGCTCGCTGAACAGAGACAACTGATTCGTGCTTAGCAAACTGCAGCACACAGAACGCTTTCTGCTCCAGAGTCGCCATTTTCTCTTTTGTAACGTGAAGGACTGAGAGAGGGGGGGGGGAAGTNTCTGGGTTTTGGCGCCGTGTATTCTTCGTTTTGGCTGACGTTTCGGAGGAACGTCAGCCAAAACGAAGAATACACGGCGCCAAAACCCAGAAGACGACTTTCTTCATGGAACTCCTTTTCTTCACGTTAACGATGGGAACATACATACTCGCGATGGAAACATACATACTTGGTCTAAATGGGTGCGAAATTTGGTCTCTGACCTTAAGGGAGGAATGTAGATTGAGAGTGTTTGAGAACAGGGTGCTGAGAAGAATATTTGAACCGAAGAGATATGAAGTGACAGGAGGTTGGAGAAAACTGCATAATGAGGAGCTTCATAACTTGTACTCTTCTCCAAGTATAATTAGAATGATCAAGTCAAGGAGGATGAGGTGGGCATGACACGTAGCACTAATGGGGAAGAAGTGGAATGCATATAGGATATTGGTGGGAAAGCCAAAAGGAACGAGACTACTAGGAAGACCAAGACATAGGTGGGTGGACAATTTAAAATGAATCTTAGGGAGATAGGATGTGATGGTACGGATTGGATCGAACTGGCTCAGTATATGGACAAGTGGAACGGTCCTGTGAACACGGTGCTGAATGTTCAGGTTCCATAATATTCTGGGAAGTTCTTGAATAGCTGCACAATTGGTGGCTTCCCAAGAAAGGCTCTACTTCATAAGTGAGTGATATATATACTGGGATAAATGTCAGAAATACAGCAAGAAGTAGTGTCGTATGACGTAAATACAACAAATATTCGAGCAGAATATTTTCTGCTAAATTTCTTCTTCATTTCTCTGTTAATTTTTCCGTGAATTACAATTAAATTTAAAGTACTTCTCATTCTATATTTATGAGTGCTTAAAAATTTTCCAACAAATCGAAGTTGTTGTTCACTAAAAGTTCCTTTGTGTAATTATTTCATTGTTCATTCTCAGAATTGCACACTTCCCCCGTGTTTGAACTGCTATCACATGGAGGTATGAAAGCGAGACAGAACCCTGGCTCTCATTGCCGTCAATTCCGCCCCGAGTGTACTGGGAAATGTGTTTAAAATTTGCTGAGGAGAAAAGATATCGAGACACAAGTGTAAAAGAACGGACCTTCTATTTTTATAGAACAAAACCACTAACCTAAAGAACGTTTAACAATTTTAATGAACTACCGTAATATATTCTTGGTGGACGGAAATAATTCCTTTGTTACAGAGAATTTTATAGACAATAGAGGCTTTTATCCACAGCTGGAACATTTCGCTCTCACGGCCAAAGAAATGGAAGAATCCGAAAGCGATGCAGAGCCTGTGAGAGGGATGGGCAGAAATGCCTGGAGGTTCCTCAGAACTGAAATGAAAGAGAGCAATCTGTGAATGGTGTTGAGGGGAGAAGGGGTGGTGTAGAATTTAGTACAGAAAGAATGAGACACGAAAAGTGAAAATGGAACGTCATTAAGATCAATTAGCAGCCAGTTCAACCAGGGCAAAAACCCCATTTCTTTTCTTTCTAGTTTCTATTCTTTTCTCTGTTACGTAATTCCTACTGACCACGAGAGAGTTTCCTTTTACTTTTTTCCTCTTTATTCTCTTAAGGACTTTTTCGTTGGGCAACTGGTCTTCTTGTTCAACGTGATGGGTTGATTGGCTAAATAAGACACAGTTGCCTTTACACTGCTCCTCCGTTTATGAAGTTAACTTGGGAAAAGGCCACTTCTGTAACTACTGTAAGAAGAACCTTTCTGCAATTACATTCTCTGCCATACAAAAGCCATGCACGATTTCCAGTTTCACGAGATAGGGCTTATTCTATTTCTGCCTGAACCGGGAACAAACTGCAACATAATATTTTAGCTCTGCTGTCTTAGTGACGGCGTGCTGTTGAACCAATGGTCACGCCCTTCGTATACGCCTCTCTGGAAATATACTCGTGCTGTATATTGTAGCATGTAGACCCATTGCTAAGCAATCACTCTATAAACAACGGCCGATTTTAGATAATGCCCGTAAACAACAACAGAGAAATTATGTTCACTACGGGGTCCGAGCGATAACATGGTGGTGCAATAATATAAGAACTGTTGGCAAAGGTGTGTCCCCGGGTGTAAAGTGGCAGAAACGTGAACCTGACCACTAACCTCCATCTAGTGCTGATGTTAAAAGTTCTGCAGATATAACTTCACTCGCCCATGCGTCTTCATGGAGTGGTGCTTAATTAATTAAAGCACACGGATAACTTTACTTTTAATTACGTTTTCTTCTTATTAAAGAAAGAGTAACAAACGGGTATATGGGAAGACTGGAAGGAAAATATGAGATTAGTAAATGCGAATCTACCAGAACATACGGCGTTATATCCAAGAAGACTACTTACCATAATAACAACCATGAGAAATCTCTACTTAGTCGCTTCTATGCGTGTGGCATGACGTGAAACAAACGAAGCCAAGAATTTAAAATTAAACATAGACGTAATCTAAAAGTTGTAGCAATATTTCATTCACTTCAGATGCGATTATATCATTATGGTTAATTTGTTTTTTAATAGGTTGTAGATATTCCCTAGCAGTCAGTTTAAATAGTCTTTGCTAAAAATGAGATAAAATAGTATTTTCACGTTTATTAAGGGCTAGAGACACGGGTTTGGATTGGTGAGTCGATTTCTTGGATATTCACTAGCCGTAATTACAAATAATTATAATATTCTCAATACTACTTATAATTGTGACACATAAACAAAATCTCTCTTATCTGCTTTAATTAGTCGTTGCTAGGTAACAGATCTAAACAATGGCTATTCCTCTGCAAAGATTTCCCTAACCGTTTCCTGGAAACGGATTTTAACACAGGAACTATAACTGTCACACTCCAGATATCACTGCACTACAGCGCACATAAAGTCTTCAATTCACAGTTTAAGTCAGCACAGATCGGCTTCTAATTCTTCTTCAACTACGGACTTCTCGTGGCTATCTCCTACCGAGAATTGTCTGACTCCTAGCGTCGAATGTTTTAAACATAACTCCTCCGCACGGACCTAAAGAAAAACACCGTCTTCTTTTGCCAAAATTGCGTGTTTACAGCTTCGTTGCCTAGCAACACACGTCCTATTGTTCCGTGCGTTTCCTTTGCGCGGACCACATAGAAAACAGTTTCCCCTATATTGCTGTGACGTTCTTAAGGGAGAGTGTTCATCGGAGTTCTCCGATTGTTGCCATATTCGTTGCCGTAAGAATGTTTACGGACATTTCTCTATCGCTACACAAACGGCGCATGTGTCACAATAGATAGCGGCCCGAAGGTGCAGAAGTTTTCTACTGCATATAATGTTGCTTACGTTCGAAACAAAATTCCAGTTTCTCCTATACTAAGCGACATCTCACAGAAACATAATTTGTGGGTCGATATTCGGCAACGGATGTCTGGCTGTGGCTCCACTATTCCGGCTTTCAGCCATCACGTCACAATATATTAGATTAGGTATGGAAAACTCAAATATTCATATAAACACGTACTTCACTGTTGGAATATATTTATTTATTAGAATTTAAAAAAAAATATATTACAGCTGTTTCCATCTATTCTTTTTTTTTTTTGCTTCCCACCTAAAGAGTTAACATATTTTATTTATCCACAAAGGATCCCTTTTAAAAAAGAATCATTTCATATGCATTCACTTACTTAGATAATTTTACACAAAAAATGCTTCTGATGAATTCAAAGAGAAAAGCAGAGGGTCTCAAAGAGCTCACTGTAAAAATAACTACCAAGAAGAATTCCGTTTTATAACAGTAGTAGAAGGATCCTTCCCACCACAGTATTTGTGCAGACATCACCTCATTACATTCCGTGCTGTGGGTTTCACTAAGTTCGTTAGAGAGACTGGTCCCTCTCGACTGCAACCGCTTTGTAACGACTGAGCGTTAGCCCTAGCCGTCCCTAACTTCTCTCACACAACTCTGCATACCACGGTACTAAAGGGACAACAATATATTGCTGTGAACAGTCGCAACTTCATCGTGTTTCAAAAGCTCTCTTAATGTTATGCATTAACGATTCTTCTATCTTCGTTTCGTGATGTGCACAATACGACATTACACATCTCACAACAATAAAAATACTACTATTACTATTAATATTAAAGGTATCCCTGTGCTTAACTAATTAAGCACTACGCCATGAAGGCGTATGGTGAGTGGATGTATAGACCCATATTTTCTTGAGCTTGGCACTAGTTGGAGGTGAGTGGTCAGATTCACGCCTCGGCCGCTTTAGAGTCCCTGGTACCGGTTGGATTGGAGGCTGGGTGAACCCCAGGGCATGTCTGGACGACGCGGAGAAGAGAAAATTCTTGATCCTCCCGGGACTCGGACTTCGACTCCTTCCTCGTTAAACCCGTAACCAGTCACTGTAACGACTGCTCTATCGCGGCTCTTCTACTACTACTACTACCACTACTACTACTACTACTACTACTACTACTACTACTACTACTACTACTACTACTACTACTACTACTACT
>NW_019735571.1:131433-137933 GCF_002891405.2 Cryptotermes secundus | reverse complement strand
ACCACTACCGCCACCACTACCGCCACCACTACCGCCACCACTACCGCCGCCACTACCGCCGCCACTACCACTACCACTACCACTACTACTACTACTACTACTACTACTACCACTACTACTACTACCACTACCACTACTACTACTACTACTACCACTACTACTACCACTACTACTACTACTAATAATAATAATAATAATAATAATAACTTGACGATACATTATTAACAAATGATTCGACTCATTATTTATGCGAGCCAAACAAATTTTAATAACCAAAAATTTAATTTGCGAAGGTTATCTGAAGAATATACAAAGTTCTTACAAGAAATTATGAAGATGAATAAGCAGATCTAACAACTATTATACCTAAATATTCGGATAGATGGCAGCTACATCGATGTGAATATTGTCAAACATTGAATTGTGGAAAAGACAATGTCAAGCGCAGTTGATCATCCACATGTTTCGCAGCTGGAGCTACTTTAAAGATCTACCTGGTTCAGAACCTGGTTATTCTTTGTAAGTTTGTAACGGCCGTATGCAGCAATCTCTTCAATGACACTATGTCAACTGCAAAGATTATGCAGCATCGATTTAAAAGAAAGGAGTAATTATGAATTTTATTTTATAAAGTTTGGTGAAATTATATATGTTTATTTTTAATTTTTAAAATATTGTCTTTAAAATATTATAGTATTTCCGGCAGAAGCTAAGGAGAGTTCAGTCATGATAATCACCAGGACCTTGATTTTGATGACATGTCATCTTCTTTTCCTTGTATCCTGTGCGATGCTCTTAAATATATAAATCTCGGATATGAGCTGCTGGTTACAGAAATGTAAATTTTATAGGTAATTTTTTTTGTAATTTTTTTGACATTTTTAGGTTTAAGGTCATTCTTTCATTTTTGAGGTAATATTTGATAAATTTTTGGACTTTTAAGGGCATTTCTTGTCATTCTTGGCCATTTTAGGGAATTTTTCTTCATAAGTTTTCTGAAATGTGATTAACATGGAAGGGAAGCGTTCTTTCTCTTTCTCCTTTAGGTCATTTTTCGGGATTTTTTCGGTCATCTTATAGGTCATTTTTTTAATATTTTCAGGTCATCAAAATCCGGGCCCTGATAATCACCATGATTCTAAAGCGAGACACTTAAAAGGACTAGGAGAACTAAGCAAACGTATTAATTACCGTATTTAATGAGTGGCCGATCACAGTGGCTGCGGGATTTAAACATGAACTGTCTTCGCTCGCTCGAACGCTGGGATCGTGGGTTCGAATCCTAGCCAAGGCATGGATGTCTGCGTGTTCGTTTAGTCTGTGTTTGTGTTATCCTCTCTGTAGGCAACGGGCTGATCACTCATCCAAGGAGCCCTACAGTCTGTGTAAAAACGATTACGAAACTGAAGAAGAATGAATGACTGAACTTACTACAGCCAACGGCTGCACAGAACGCTTGTACAAGGACTAGAGTGTGAAGCTTACTACCTAAGTATCATCACATCTGGTGCTTAGACACGGCGACAAATTTTGCTTCACTTTTATACGGATTCACTTAAAATGAGAACGACTACAAGCAACTATATACGTACCCTAGAACATATAAAATGTTCTGGAAGAAAATTCCGTCAGCGTAAGATTTATTTCTGTTACAAGTAAAGCAACATTTCTGAAACAAAATATATCACCTAGCAGGAAACTTCATATAGAACTAAGGTATGTGCGGTGAATATCAATTCTTTAGATGTTGGAACATTGAAAGTGATCCAGAGAATTGTCCATACCCTGGTCTCTATCTCATTCGGTAAAAATATATTGCTTTGGTTTGCATTGCAGGAAACACAAACACACCACAAAACGCAACAGCACTGGACGGTCATGATGAACAGGTCACGGGGGTGCCCCATCAACTCCAGATGTGGCTACTGAACACTCCATGACAAACTGCGCTTCACCAACCTACACGTATCTGACTTGTCTATGCTGAGGCAGTTGCTTTCCCGGAACGTTATTCCAGGATGCAAAATGAGACTCATACAGACTGAAGCATGTAGGTGAAGTAGAAATATATGAACACCTCCGCTTTCCCATATCTTCTTAACGCCTTATTTAATTAAACATGAAAATTTTAACTTTTATACTCTCCTTTATGTAATGGACAATTTATAAACCATCTTATGTTTATAAACAGCTGAACTTTCTTATATTTTGAAGAATGTCATATTCTGTGATCTGGCGCCTTGCAGATCTTGTGTCAACCGATGTTTCGGTGGAAGCTTACCGTCTCCATCTTCAGTGTAGAAAAGTCCGCGAGCAAGAATCCAGGCTGCGGCCACCTATTCACTCTTGCCACATCCAGAAGGAGGCAGTCGTCAGAGTCACCGTCGTGAAAACCTCAACTCTTATATTCCTATATTTTGTTCAGGAAACTATAGTTCGAACTTCAGCTCATAAACCGGATATTTTCACGCGATTACCTTTTCGTTAAATCACAGAAATGTTAGGATCTGTCACTGAAACGTGACACAACCGCTTCCTTTCTAACTCATCATTCTCAATCATTGCACCAATCAATACTACAAAATTTATGCAATTACCATTGAAACGAAGCAAAAAAACAAACCGAAGTAAGGAGACCGTAAGTTTTATATTAATGCTGCCAGAACCTCAAAATTTGCTATCAGTGATATCTGGATTATGGTTTCCCTGCTTCTGACGCCGTACAATTTTGTAGGTTGGTTCCAACGTTTCGAATGACGACGTTACAACCATGAACAGTCGCCCCTTCTAATATTATATACTTAGTTGGATGGATGGAGCAGTGTCAAGCCAACTTTGATATTCACTCTCATCATGACTGTACACAAGATATGCCGCTGAAATGGTCAAATGTGATTGGTGTAACCAACCTCACCATGTGATCACTTCACGACAAAATCTCATACCGCTTCGTACATACATACATATGCATATATACACTTTCTTTACCATTGGCGCTACAGCCCTCATTTGGGCCTAGGCCTACTTCCATGAAACTCTCCGTTTCACTTCGGTTTACTAGATCTTACATATTCGGTAGGACTCCTTGGGCGAGTGATCAGCTCGTCGCAAGGCCTCTACCTGTACACAAACACAGAAAAACGCACACAAACATCCATGCCCTGAGTGGGATTCGAGCCCACGATCCCGGCTTCCGAGCGAGCGAAGACGGTGCATGTCTTAGACCGCTCGGCTACCGTGACCGGCATGCATATATACACACACCCCCAAATCTATATAAATAAAAATATGTATATGAATATAGGAGTAAAGAGTGTACTTGACTTACTAAAGGTTTATCTGTTATGACAGCTTCGTAACTTGCACACTTCGCCCAATGTAATTAAAAAGATCAACTCGAGGAGATTATGGACAGGACAGACACCACTCCTAAGTGCGAAGAGGAATGCCTACAGGGTTCTTGGTAGCAAAGCTAGAAGGACACAGACTACTAGAAAGATTCAGGCGTAGGCGGCAGGATAATATTAAAGTGGATTGTAGAGTAATAAGATGGGATTATCTGGACTGATTTCATCTGGCACAGGATATGGCCTGTGGTGGACTCTTGTGAATATAGTATTGGACATTCGGGTTCCAAAAAATGTGCATAAATTCTTGAGTAGCTGAGCGACTGGAGGTTTCTAAGGAAGGAATTGGCTCCATGGAGTTAGTATCCATTATAACACAAGTGATATATACTCTGATCATGTTAATCTCGATTTATACGATTCAGTATTAAGATACAATTAAATGTTCATATTCGATATATCCCCGTTGCTGCATCCTACGTTTTTATGCTTCCCAGTATTTAAATACACATGAAAATACTAACAAAATAGAAGGTCATTAAATATAAATTTATCACCGATAATTAAAAAAGCAAAACACAGACAAAGCAACACACACAGTACATAGCTTGTTCCTGAATGTATCTGTGTATAACCAACGGGATATCGAAATTGGTGTATGGGTGGTTCGTTTACCATTCCCTGTGGAACTACAACCCTTGCGGCAGAGCATAATATGTCTGTCCATGTACGTGTAAATCAAATGACAAGTGAAAATTATTGTCCACTAAACTGAAGACCCCCCGCCATGTACTCTGTCAGACCAGGGCACAATACCCCCGGTGTCACAGTGAATGTCCGCCCTTAGTGATAAGGATAAATAGAACAGGAAAAGAATAATAATAATAATAATGAAAAAATGTGGAAAAGGGAGATATGAAACATTAGAGAAATAAGTCACGATATCACATCCAAGTCCATCACATTTATAAAGAATTAATGCTTGTTCGGTTTTAAGTGGGATCAGGTTTCATACTGGGAGTTCTAGAGGCATTAACTTCTTGGTCTGCCTTGGTTCATTGGGCTCTCTGTTCGACTTACATTCAGAATTAATGGAGGCATTAACAGGCTAGACGCACATAACTGATAAACCGTAATGATGGCTCGATAAGAATGGGACTAGCCAAATTCCAGTTCAATGATAATGATAAATTCATCTTTACTGAATGAACAAAAACAAATAGAGAAGACACTTCTTATTGGTGGCGTGTCATGCGCAGATTAGCACAAGTTAGCTGACGGACTGATGAGTAAAAGGGATTCGCAAGTGAACGAAGAATGAAAAGTCCATGATTTATGCTAACCGTCTTACAGTGCACACACTTTTTCACCTTACTCTTCCCTTTTGCACTACACGTTTCAGCACTAATGTGCCATCTTCAGGTGCGTTTTCTCTATGCACGTCTAACTACTGCATTGCATGCCCTGATGTCTTCATATTAAAATGACTAAAATATATATTCGTCATGTATAATAATAGATTTTAAATATTAAAACTTTTCAGGATTCGTCATCCTTACGTCGTATCTCAATACGCGAATCACACCAATCCTCCTCTGTGGGAGCACTCTTCCTACATTCATGTGTATTGTGCTCTTTGTTGTGTCTTGCTCCTGTGACTGCGTGCGTTATACTTCTGGATATGTGTGTGTGTGTGTGCTGTCTTCGTTTTGATTGAATTATGATGTTGTGGGGGTGTGGTGGAGTGTTGTTATGTTGTTCTGTGTAAATAGTGTGTAATTCGTGAAATATTGGGTTATTTATTTCTTTATTTATATTGTTCATGTGTGTGTTTTTCTTTGTCGTTCTATATATATGGTAGTTCTCCAATGTGTTCAAGTATTGCCCCTTCCTACCTGTTGCTATGATATCCATAGTGTTTTCTATAGTACCATATGCATGTCCTGTGTTTAGTATGTGTTCTGAGTATCCTGTATTGCTGTTATTGTGTCTTATATCATGTATGTGTTCTTTATATCTGGTATTAAATTTCCTCCCAGTTTGTCCTATATATTCCATGGGGCAATCTAGGCATTTCCTACTATATATAGTATAACGCAGGCAGTCACAGGAGCAAGATACAACAAAGAGCATAATACACACACGAATGTAGGAAGAATGCTCCCACAGAGGAGGATTGGCGTGATTCGCGTATTGAGATACGACGCAAGGATGACGAATCCTGAAAAGTTTTAATATTTAAAATCTATTATTATATATGACTAATATATATTTTAGTCATTTCAGTATGAAGACATCGGGGCAAGCAATGCAGTAGTTAGACGTGCATAGAGAAAACGCACTTGAAGATGGCACATTAGTGCTGAAACATGTAGTGCAAAAGAGAAGATAAGGTGAAAAAGTGTGAGCACTGTAAGACGGTTAGCATAAATCATGGACATGAGTCAGTGTAACAGGACGCTAAAATATAACATTATTGAAGAATAAAAATCTTATACATTTAAAAGCAGAAAGTTTAGATAGAACAGCTGTGTCTTCTATGAGGTCCGTGCCGAGGGGTTATAAGCGAGACAAAGTTTAGAGCTTAGTCAGTCTCCATTGTTAAGATCCGTTACCAGGAAGCGACTAGTGAAGCAGACTGATGTGACTTAGCGTATGCTCTAGTGATTTGTAAAGTGTGCAGATTAGCGGTGGCGCTGTAATTGCTTGTGATTACGATATGTAAATGGTCAATAAATCCGATTACCAATCCAAACCCCATCTGTAGTCACTCAGACACGTGACAGTATGTTCTTGTATTAGCCGTGCTTAATCTTCGATTTTTTTTGCCGCAGAATTTCTGAAGATATTTTAGAATGATGGATTATGAATTATAGAAAATTATATATTTTACGTTCAAAGGCGCTAGGGTTATAGCCACCTTACAAATTCTCCCGAGAACCATGTTCATAACGAGAAGTAAAATTTACATAGTAAGGCATTCAGTTGTATACCGAATTTCACCAGAATTGTTCGTCTGTTATAAATATTACTAATAATGTGGGTGAATCATAAAACGGTGAGCAGTTACCATACAATGCTCCTAAGAGCCTGAGAGCTTGAGCAGGCAAGCTTAGTGAAATTCCACATGAACATACCAGCCCGGCTACGCCA
>NW_019735571.1:71869-131422 GCF_002891405.2 Cryptotermes secundus | reverse complement strand
AAAACTATTAAAAAAAAAAAAAAAACAAACAAAAGAACAAATAAGAAGTGATACAAATTACACACCTTATTTCATACACCTTTGAAAGATGTTACTGTCTTTTAAGACTTAACATTCACCCAATCATAACACTGCAACGAGAAACAAGGCGTCCCACGCTTCCCAATTCCACTCCTGGTGCGCTGGTGGCAGTGTGGATAGAAACACATGTGACATGGAAACGTTTGTTTTGCACCCCCTCTGGCGGCAGATGATGGAAACCATGCTGCTCCGAACGCTATGCCGCAGGCAGATGGGTCCGCTGGGACGCAGTATATATAAATGATATCCATTTTACTCGTACACATATTTATCGCTACTACATCAATATTTCCTCAGCGATTTATATCCATCTGCATTGAGGTAATTATAGTGTGTGAAACGTTCGCTGAGCCGCAATTTATTCCGTTTCGAATCATCCGAACTAGAACCCGCCATTTTCGTCACGCTTACCCCGTATACGTGACAATATTCAAAGAAGTACACATTGCTTCTGAATAATCCGAAACGAAACAGATAGTTTCACGATGTGAAGAGGTGGGTGTATCACAAGGAACGTAATATGTGTTCCCAGAAATATGCGTAAAAATTCATACTCTGATTTATAAGGATTGTTCAAAGTTGTGCCCAGGAATGTTGCCACTGCAACTATAAATTTGTGAGCCTATAAGCACGAAACAAGTAATGAAACAGGAAATGGATGTTGCGAGTAGAACTGCTTCTCTTGTATTTCATGATTTCGTGAAACCTTATTCACATTTGTGTAAATACTTTAAAGCAGTTCGAGGTTATGTAATAAGTTCTCATTTGTCTTTATGAAACAAATGTTTTATGGCAGAGAGAGTTGGTGAAAAGTAAGATGGTCGCCTATAGGTTTTATATTGTTATAGTTGACTTTCAGAAATAAAACGGAAATGTTGGATAAAATATTATTAAAGAAGAAGAAGAAGAGAAATAAACAAGGTTACAGAAGATAGATCCTATTTTGGTCAAGAGGCAGACAAGTTGGAGAGAAATTACCAGAGACGGTTGAAACTTAGCATAAAATAATTCTTCTCAGCTGGAAGTTGAAGGACTTCTTACAATTTCTTGGTTCATTAGATTTTCCAGGTAGATTCTCCGACAAGAAATGCAGTAAGTTTCGAGAGCTCTTCCTGTAAACTATTTTGCTGGAGAGAGACTACTGAAGTAAGATCGAGCACAAAACCGGGAAAGCTAAATTAATTTGCAGGCGTTCTATTAAATCTGTTTGCAGACAAATTTGTTCTGCATATAACATAATAATTCAGTCCTTAAAAAATTCTGATGTTTGTAACGTGTAAACCGTTCATACCGAAATACTATTTCTGAAACAGTCAGATCATTTTTTGCGATCCTTTAAAAATTAATTTAAATTTTGGCTTCTCACAGAAGTGGTTATGAAGAGTTATGTCTTCTGCGATTTAAAGCCTTGCAGTCCGGTGGAAGTTAAGGACGTTTCGGAGGAACGCATTGCCTCGATCTTCAGCTTCAGTTTACCGTTTCTATGTGCTTAAAAAATAAGAATTAATGCAACATGCGCACGAAGGAAGCCACAAAATATATATCAAAGACGCGAAGGTCTTACAGATTGAATCAAGTACTACCTACAGGAAACACAAGAAATCCGCCCACATAGCTCTAGTAGACTATTCGATCAGTCAACCCAGCTTCACCATCTCCCCCATCAGGACAACCTTTATCGTAACAGATGTCAGAAAACTACAATTCCTTCCAGTGTAGATTATGTGTGAGTTGTGTGTGTCTATGTTGATACCATACATAGAATTTGTCTCTTTAATGACGATTTCAATTCTGATAATTCTACGATTTTAACAACAATAGCCGGAAAATAGTGCATGAATATATGTGCTAGGCCCCATATGTGTGTATTTGTTTTTAGTGATTTTAACGTTTGCCTAAACTCTCGCAGGAGGCTTATGCTGTGCTTGACTTATGTATCATACCTGTGTTGATGCTGGAGTCCGGATATATGGAATAGCTCTATCGATTGTGCACAATCGAGTAGATTCCACCTGAAGACGGAGACAGAATCTGGTCTCCGAAACGTTGTGTGTTTTAAATAAAAACAGGACGATTGTTAATGTGTAGAACACACGGTTGCTGGTTTCTTTCTTCTATTACTCTTCTACCCTGAAGATGGAGGCGGTAAGTTCCTCAAAACGTCAGGCTTTATCCAAATTACATGGCGTTACATTTCAGAAGACCGCACTCCACTTAATTTTCTGTCTGTCTGTCCTGAAGTTCCGATTTCAAACCCGGAGCAGGAATAACCTCGGAGCAGTCACTTCGTGCTGCTCGTTCATGCCGTGGTGTATATACCCTCCTTCCATTTAAATACTTTTAGAGGGAGGAATCTCTGGGGGGGGAGGGTCCCGATCTTCTCACGGATCACCCTTCCGAGGGTCTCCCGATTACGATTTCAAGAACTGAGTAGGTTAAATTGCTCCAGGCTCTCACCGGCATAGTTAATCTTGGTTTTGGTCCTATATGACCCATAACATGTTCCTGTTCTAACGCTTGGCTAATTAAGCACAGGAATAATTTTACCTCTCACCAAGACCTCTACGTGTTTCAAAATGGGGCCCCCCTCTTCAAAGAGAGGAGTCTTGACTACTACTGGTCACTATTCCTCGAGGAGGCACTCATTCTCTAACTTGCCATTTCCTCCACACATGCGCGCGCACACCCACACATCACGACTCTTGAATGCGTTATGGCCAGCTTAAAATACTCAGTTCGAACCTCACAGAAAACACCGATGTGTGGCTGTCACTCCCAATACTGCAGTAAGCACTAGGCAACGGAACAATGATAGTTACTGCCTGTAATAAAACAGTTGCAGAATCACAGAAAGTTTAAGGTATGAGGGGATACGTCGCATACCTCCAGTGATGTTCAGTGCTAACGGGAATCCTGTTCTTGGGGGACATTTCGGCATCCTCACTGACTCCACCACCGAAGTAAAATGGCTACTCGTAATATACGAAGACATTACGGTTGATTTCATGTCTGAGTCATTAAGGCGGTGACAGCTAAGAAGCGTATGGCACCAAGGTTTTGAAGGAATATATAGTCTCCATTTTCAGCTTGCTGCTTCTTTCTATTCATTTCTTGCTTGGCGTATACTTCGACAGTGAAGACTGAGGCGGTATATTTCTCCGAAATGTCTGTTACCTTTCACCGGGTGTGACATTTATGTGGCGAAGTGACGTGAATTGTAGTTTAATATTCCGATAATTGCACGAACTGGGCCGCGCCACAGCTCAAGCGGTTATTCGCTGGCTTCCCACCACGGCGGCCCGGATTCGATCCCGGGTCTGGTCAAGTGGGATTTGTGGCGCTGGGGCAGGTTGTCTCCGAGTACTTCGGTTTCCCCTGCCAATCTTCATTCCACCAATTGCTCCACAATCACCCTCACCTATTATCGGGGGCTGGTACAATAGGCCAGAAGTGGCCGCAGTACAAGGGACTTAGTCCCACCCCACTAGCAATAAAAAAAAGGCTGAAACATACTGTCACTGCTTAATGCGGTACGGATTACACATATATGCTGCAACTGAGTGCAAGCATACGCTCTTCATCAGGGCACTGTATACTGACAGCTTATCTGAACATGGCTCCATTCAAAGAGAGAGAGAGTAGCTCCTGTTATCGAGAGCTGTTCTCTGGATGGATACATTATGCAGATTGGACTGCCCTTGTGTACATGATACAATGCTCTTAATGTATACATAGGAATTGCTCATCTATGTTTGGATACTGCAGACAGCACTGGAGTACAGTTACTCTTGACTTTAACTCTCTGAGCTGGGTGAGTCGTGCGGGAGTCCGTGAACAGAAGACTTTGTCGGTGCAGTTGAAGAATGTTCATTGTTAAGATCCGTCACCGGGAGACGACTAGTGAAAGCAGACTGAAAACCTTAGCGTGTGCTATAGAAAACTGTAAAGTGTGGGAACTAGAGGTAGTGTTTTAGTTGCTTTTGTTACGACCTGCAAGTGGTCAATAAATCCAATCTCCAGTCCAGTATCACATCGAGAGCCACTCGATCACATTCAAGTGTGTCATGCCCTAATATCTAGAATAATTATTTCAATTTCCTTCGTTTGTTTTAACTTCTCTTTCTTTACGTTTTCTTCCTCCTAAATTTCCTTCGTTATATTTCCTTCTCTCTTTCATACTATTGCTTTCATTCTTTGTTTTATTCCTGTTTTAATTGTTATCACTTATTCTGTTTTCTATTCTTATATGTTATTTTATTGTGGCATATATACCCGTTGCTAGATAACGACCGCAAAAGAAGCAACTATACAAGAGCCGTTACTGAGTAACTGCTTCGCAGACAAGCATCTTTCCAAGAAAAGAATTTGGAATGACAACAGAGGAAAGGTGTTTTCTGTGTGATCTCTGCCGAGATGTTATAAACAGGACAGTTAGTGAGAGTCGAGAGTTGACAGCTGGAGCAATGAGTTACTCATGACACAGTCGGCAACCGGTATTAAATGGAACATTTTTGTTATATTTAAATCTTCATAGAAGTTAAGAGAATGTACTCCAAAAAGCGCTATGCTACAAGCCGGAAGGTCACGGGTTCAAATACCGATAAGGTCATTGGATTTTTTTTCAATTGACCTAATCCTTCCGGCCGCACTAGGCCCTGGGGTTTACTCAGCCTCTAACAGAAATGAGTACCAGCAATTAATTAAATGATTTTCCTGGGGAGTGAAGCGCGGCCGGCGCGTAAGGCTGACAACCTTACCGCCATCTTTGAGCAGATTTTCAAGGTAATGTGGGACCCTTAACGTCTCACAACCCTATGGGCCTTCACGGCCTGTCACAGGGATAGTTTTACTTACTTTTTTACTTACTCCAAAAAGCGCTACAATTGTCCCATTCCAAGAAATTTACAATGCAGCAACTGAAGCTGTTGTGACAGAGTTTTAAGCTGGAATTTTAACACAATTTCATATTGTTCATAAAGGTTGACGATAAGGGGTGAATTAATATATATGTATAGGGTAGGTCAGAATTCGTTCCACGTTTTTAGATTCCATTCACTTTTGCAACCTTAGAAAATGAGATTAAGTTTGCTTATAATTTAATGATGTCCAGTACAATTATCTGAAGCCATGCTCATTGAAACAGCTACAAAAAAAGATTTTAACACTTCAGTTTACTAGATTACTAATTTGGTACGCAAGTGTCCAACGGACTGTAAAGTGTGGTTTCTCATATGCGACGAACAAACAAAATTTTTACAGAAAATGGAATAAATCTGGAGTCAGTTTAACCATAAACAGAATTGTATTATATTCCAGTTTCATGTTCGTAACTGGCGTAGACTAAAAGAAGGACGCATTGCCAACTTGTAGGCATGATTTACACACACGCCTTTCTTTCCCATTTCCATCGCAGCAGGAACCGGAAATACGAAACCTCACACGATATTTTAACCGATAATTCGAAAAACATTTGTGAATTATGTCATCAACACTTTTTTTCAGTATCGATTCTCATTTTCCCTCGCAACAACACCCCCGTCACAACTGTTGCTGTCCACTGTCAATGACAACTGCTATTTTGTAATTGCTTTTTTACCGCCTTCTGATTATTTTGTCTATTCTGGGTCGCTTTCATAAAATTGATCTATGTGGAATTCCTGGAGCTAGCTCGTCTTTCCGTTTCAATTATAGGTGAGATCTCATCCAAATCTGCTGTAGATGATGTTGCTGATGATTGTGTGGTTGCATGTCTCACTTTCCGACCGGTGTTTCCTCCTCTCGCTGCTCTGTATAGGTATACTCGTAGTTTTGGTGTCAGATCCTTCTCCCTGTCAGGTGTTCCAGAAGTGCTGTTATTCGGAAATGCTTCTGCACTGGACAACCTAGATGGAGTCAGATTGCGTAATCGCATATTTGATAAGTTACTAATTTATAATTTGAGATGTTTTGCGTGAACTTCTCATTTTCTGCTGCTTTCCATTGTAAATATTTTCGTGGAACAGCAAACACCTTTGTCACAGTAGCAAGATTCATTCTACCAGAGATGGCATGAGCCATTGCTACCTCAGACCTCATTGTTCTAGTACTTTTCTTAATTCAACATACTGGCATCTGAAACAATAAAAGAGTAACGGCCATAAATATGGTAGCGATAACTGCGGCAGAAATTAGACGCCTTCCCCGAGTTCAAAATTCCATTAAATTGACCCGAAAACGGCATGTTCGGGAAAGAAAGAAGGTGCACTAATATTTCAAAATATTAAGAGACTACAACTACACAAGTTCTACCCACTCTGTCAAGATAAGCAAATCTATATGCATAAATCCCCCCAAAAGTGTCTCCAACTTGTCGTGGTGGTGGGGCTTGCGTGACTTTGTGACCTGGGGAGCTATGCTGGCGGTAGTTTAATTACCAGTAGGATCACCCATGCCGGAAAGGTCAAAGGATAGAGTCCAGACTAAGAGAGATACCCTGGTCCTCCAGGTAGGGAGTTGGGCATGAGACTAACAACCTCATCCTGTAAAAAGAATTTTGTTCAGAAACCTAACAACCAGCCTCGGGTCATCATGCGTGGGTCCATTCCTATGGCAGAACACGCACTGGTTGTGGAGACTGGTTGTAGTAGAAGCCAAGGCTCACCCAGGGCTGTAGCGCCTAGTGGCAAGTAGGTAGGTACATGCAGAAATATGAATACACACTTCAGTTGGGATATGTTGGACAGGCCCCAAAGAGGTACTCAACAGTGCCTGAAACTACCTGTCCAGCAAGCACAGTAGAACCTGTATTTAATAGGGCCAAATTTACTGCGCTGTTGTTGACAACACTGGTTATTTATTTGCATTCCATAATAGCTTTTGGTCAGGATGCAACAGAGAAAAACTTTGCCATATCATGGAACTTACGTGTCATCGATGTGAGTATAATTAACACTCGCATCGCCTCAAAACTGCAATAAGCACTAATATTAATACACTTGACTCTGTTTAACACTCACCTCTATAAGAGATACTGAAATTATTTCATCCAGCGCACGACAACCTTCTATATCACACAAAAGCAGAGACTGATGAGCTCATGTGGAAACGCATTAAAGTCAGATATGTCCAACAGACCAGACTGTTCGACAGATCCTCTTTTACCCTATATATTCCGTGGCCTGTAGTCCGCAAGCGAACTATACCGACTGAGCGACCGCCGCTTGTCGACGAAGCTAGTGCCAAATTTAGCCGTTAGAGAGTGTCACGTGGTCAGCGCAACGAATCTCCACGGCAGTTAATCTCGGTTTTCTAGACAGGAGCTGCTACTTTTGCTTGAAATGGCCCCTCAATTATCCTCACGAAGCTGAAAGGGCCCCGTTTCAGACTCACTACTTCTCAGAAAATCTTGTAACACAGGGAATCAAACCCGAATCTTTGGATCTGTAGCCAGGAACTCTGACCACTAGACCACAGAGACATATATACTGTATACAGTATTGATGGTTAAATATTGAACAGTTGACGGAGGGATAAGCACATAGGACTCGCTAACTGACTTCTCAAGATTACGTCCTGAGGACCTGAATCCTCATTAAGAAGCCCGGCTAGTGGATAATTTCTTTTCACAAGATGGAGTATTAAGGTTCATTATCGTGTTCACAACAGCTAGATGAATCCAATCCTTATCATTCCATCATTTCCTTTCATATTAATTTTAAAGTTATATTTCCATATGTTCCTAGGTTTTCTAAATATTCTCTTCTCATCAATGAATCCTTTGCAAGCACTATGTGTATTCTTCATCTTTGATATGTGTGGTGATGCCTATCACCACCTGCCTCATCCTTCTTCACACGATCACACGATTAATATGTGATACAGAATTCACACTGTAAGATTCCGAAGAGGGAACTTGTGTAACTCGATTTCGAGGCTGTGCATATGTGGAGACATGTATGCAAGCACCGCAGAGCATTCGATTGGCAGAACCGAGTTCATCACGAGGAGGCTCCAGCCAAAAGGAAACCGTGCGACTATATTTCCTCACCCACACCCTTTGCTCGCGCCTCTGTGCCTATTCTCTACCCAGAAACTACAGACGCTCTAATCAGCAGCAACCCTAGTCAAATTAACCTCGAAGGGAAGAGGGGTGGGCGGATAACGAACCAAGGGCTGTTTAATGAGATTGAGAGAGCGGGCTGGAGTCGGACACAGTGGATGTGTAGGTAGACGGGAAACAGCATGAAAAAGGAAGACTGATATATAAGCTATGTATCAGGCCTCTAGATGAAGAAATATATGCAGGAATGGGCGCACGGCGAACTTCTTAATATGTGATTGAGCTAGGTTTGTTTTCAGGCACCATATGCCACTCTTCCTTCATGGCCTTTCTGTGTGTATACAAATTACTTTAAGGTTCTTCCCTAATTTTTGCAAAATTACTATAAAAATGACAAACAGACTGAGTAAAAATAGCTACAATATTATCACTTAAAATGAGCAGTGTGTTTAAAATGACCTCTTGCATATTTCTGATTTTGGGTTTTCTCAACATCTCCGCAAGAATGCGAAAAATAATGATTTAAAGTATAAAGCGATATCTTTATCACACATGCTGAATAGGATCTCAAAATCTTTTGCCAAATCAATAGAATATCAGCAAAGAAAAATAACCCCACGCAGACTCATCAATGTCGACAACGTTATGAATAAATATTGTACATAAACTTAAAAACGAAACCTGAAAAGCAACTGTTGAATTGAATCTAAGGCAGCTCAGTCTGTACACGACAGGCTCTACATTCCCGGCAAGACGAGGAAGTATGTCTGACTACCACGCCCAATGCCGCTGAGCCTCCCACTGACTGGCTACCGGTCACTCTGCCACAGACTGTAGGGCGGCTAGAAAATGAAGTTCGTCACTCACTTTCATTTATCCCTTTAAAGACTGAATTCATCTGCAAAATGTGAGCATATAAAAACTCTGTTCGTATCTCACAAGAAACACGTTACTTCCCCGCTACAGAATCGAACCTGTCAATGCTGTTTAAGGAAAGACTCGCTCCTTATTGTGAGACTCATGGGGAACACACAGGAAAACACTGTGGGTACAATGTAAAATTTTAGTATGTTAAAGAGGATGGTTCCTAAAGTAACCACTGGGCTTTAAACGGCTGGTGCGCTGAGGAAGACATGGAGAATAAATGACTACTTTCGTTCGAAAGTAAAATGTCATATTTTGACTTGAAGGTTTAGGACATTTGTCCTGTGCCCATTCGGAATTAATTAATTCTCAAACCTGAATCTTATAGGCAACTGGTAGCGCTACTTGGACATGTGATGAGCCCGTCGCAAGGCCGCTGACTACACAGGACAGCACAAATGCAAAGAAATCGCAGACATCCATGCCTCTTGTGTGATTCGAAACCCATGATCCCAGTGTTTGAGCGGGCGAAGACATACCATACCTTACACAACACGGCCATTGTATACACAGCACAGCGGGCCAAGAAATCATAACGGACGATATTAAGAATCTCCCTATTCAAGTTACATAGGAGGCACAACATCGGCCACCTTGAAGAGAGAAGACAGGGGTTATTGACACGAACCGTATGGTTTATGTATTTTAATTTTTAACAAAGTTTTTCAAAACTTTAAAACAACTTTAAATATTTCTATAACCAGAAAGGCTGCTGTGGGTGATAGATGGAACATTGTGTACTTGGACATTACATGTGTATTTGATATGACAACTGTTGTGATAGTGGTTTCTAAAAAGTGTTTGGTGCCTCTAAAGATGATCCAAATGGATCGAAACATGTAAGGCTAGTGAATCATCAAGTGAGAAAACTGAAATAGTCACATTGGACGGACTTGTCTTTTGTAATTTTAAGTGTTAGTGTGGCGGACCAAAATGAAACAAATCAAACAAATCAAATGATCCAACTTTACAGATGATTTGTCAGTAAAAATAAAACATACTTAAATGAATTCCTAGGCACTCCACTTAATATCAGTGCGAGTTATTGAAACCCACGCATCCAAAGATATATTATTAGATCACAACTTACGGAAGGAAAGACACAAACTGGACAAATCAATTAACAGATATATTCGAAATGCTTAAAGTTGTGGTTCTTTTTGCCACTGCCGTACATTATTAATCGATTAGTAGGACATAATTGTCTCTGTATTGTTTTAATAGCTGTAGTTTTTACAGCATTTAAAGATAATAATTGTAAAGCCAGTTACAAAAATTACAAATGTCAGTTTTGTCAGATGGTTCGGCCCGTAGAAAACAGTATTTATAAGCAACATGAGATTGTAACCTGGCTTTGAAAGGGACAGTAAGATGAAGTGGGCCTCTTGTGCGTCAAATGTAGAATGTATATTATTCCGGACCGTCCCTAGGGACGAGGCGTCCGGTCGGCCACCCGTAGGACATATCTCGGAATGAAATTGGAGAAAAACTACGCAATATTTTCAGGTCTGTTAAAACTAAATCAAGTTCTTTTGTCTCTTGCAAGACATGCATTTTGTGTATAGGGTCTGTTATAATGGCCTTGCCGCCTTATGCTCAGAAGGGCTTACGAAAATCAATTAAAACCTCTTTATGTTCAGCAATGCATTTCATGCAGCATAATAAATGTAAAATGATTAGCGCGAATGCAAAATTGAAATTGTTGATTTAAAAATTTCTATATCCTTATATATAATCAACGTGAGAGAGGAAATCGGACATCCCACGACCTCTTCGGATACTTTCAAGTACAGATACACACCAGCGTAAAGCCTGGATTCCACGGCACTTGGATGAATCCAGCCCAGATAATAATAAGCAAATATATCCGGAACTTTAATCCCACTGTGGTTAACGTGAAATCCGAATTTACAAAGCAGCTGCAGGGAAGTGCTCTGATGACAAAGTTACAAACTACAGACATGACGTGACCCACTCCCACCTTCCCGATACATCATGCTCTGATTACGCAAGACCTGCAACTCCGATAATATAGCAGTAAATAACAGCATCTGTGTTGGCAGTGTGGATCCCACTAACGAAGCATAATTTGATTTACACAGTTCGCATCTCTAGGTCACACAAAAATGAGGAAGGCCAGTTACACGCAACGCAAATGGATAGTTGTCGATGCCAAAGCTTATTTCTCCACTTTCAGTCCCAAGATAAATACTTTACTCAAAAAAATATATATTTTCTGGAATATAACGCCGTGTAGGCCGTTGAAACTAAACCGACGTGTCGGAGGAACATATGGCCGCCATCTTCAGGCTCTGCTTGCTGCCTGTTTTATGCTAGTTTCTTGCTTTGACTATTCTTCGGCCCTGAAGTTGAAGGAGAAACGTTCTTTTGAAATGTCTCTTGACTTTGAACAGATTCTAGCGCGTTATATTCCTTAGCCACCGCTGTGAGAACCACAGATAATACAATTGCGTGTCGCTTCATATTATTATCTATATAGATCATGATTCCAGAAAATGCTGGGGAATTCTTNTCGGGTTACATAAAATGCTGGGAAGTTCTTGAGTAACTGCAGAATTTGCGGCACCTCCAGAAGGGCTCAGCTCCATGAGTAAGTAAGCATAGATTACAAGTATAGCAGATCTAATTTTATTCAAAACGTAATCGCGTGACAGGAGAAATAGAAACGTCGATAACATCGGCTGCGATAGGCAGCGTCCAGGCCGAAATTCATATAATTCATCTCCCGAATAAATCAGGAGTGATCGCTTTATCTAGCCAGATCGGGGAATGTTATACGAACAAGCGTGCAAAGATACATCCACTTAAGTTCTTTGTGATGTTCAATATGTCGTCCATCTTCATCTTCACTTTTCGCGCGCATAAACCTACCGTTGCAAAGACAATGACACTGCAAATACCACAAATTCCATAGCCGTACCTCTTTCTCGTATTTTAATTGTTTCTTGCATCCTGTTGTGTATTTAATTAATATTAGAGTCAATTTTACCGACCACGCAACATATTTTTATTATTATTACACTATATGTTTCGACCTCAAGAGGTCATCCTCAGGTGTACGAACACAGCTGTATAATTGCACGCAATGATATTTGTCTTTTCACTTATTCGATCCTGTATCTTATTCAGACCCACACTCAATAATATATCGAGTTTCTCTCACAAAACACAAGTTAAAATATTATTCTAAATGTCAAAATTAAAATTTAAAATTTGCGAATCGAATTTCAATTCAGATCACTAGTGTGCTTTCACTTGCACTTATACAGTCACTTCCTACTTACGCTCATCACTGCGTCAAGTTCACTTTAACTAGTTTTAATTATATTATTGGTTAGCCATCATGGCAAGGGCCGTACAGATCCAGCAACATCAGAGGACGCAGAAAAACAGCGAGACATCCAAAAAGTGAAAAGTGCAATATAATAAAATTGAACTTTAATTCATGAACTTTGTTAACCAATAATATAATTAAAACTAGTTAAAGTGAACTTGACACAGTGATGAGCGTAAGTAGGAAGTGACTGTATGGGTGAAAGTGAAAGCACACTAGTGATCTGAATTGAAATTCGATTCGCAAATTTTAAATTTTAAATTTTAATTTTGACATTTAGAATAATATTTTAACTTGTGTTTTGTGAGAGGAGCTTGATATATTATTGAGCGCGGGCCTGAATAAGATACAGGATCGAATAAGTGAAAAGACAAATATCATTGCGTGTAATTATACATCTGTGTTCGTACACCTGAGGATGACCTCTTGAGGTCGAAACATGTAGTGTAATAATGATAAAAATATGTTGTGTGGTCGGTAAAATTGACTCTAATATTCTTTCTCGTATTCTTTAAGAGCATGCGGCATTGAATATTTACGTACTTACTTACTCATGGAGGTGAGCCCTTCTAGAGGAGCCACCAATTCTGCAGCAACTCAAGAATTTCCCAGCATTTTATGGAACCCGAAAGTTTATCACCGTGTTCACAAGAGTCCACCACTAGTCCCTATCCTGAGCCAGATCTATCTAATCCATACCATCCCATCCTATCCCTCTAAGATCCATTCTAATATTGTTCACCCACCTACGCCTTGGTCTTCCTTGTGGTCTCTTTCCTTCTGGCTTTCCCACCAATATCTTATACGCATTCCTCGTCTCCCCCATTCGTGTTACATGACCTGCCAACCTCATCCTCCTTGACTTGAATATTACGTCAAATAAAACCCATAGATCTGAATTAAGTATATTGTGACGTGTACGGGTGATTATAGATGGGTTTTGGGTAGGTGAATAGATACTTTGACCGCTTACAGCTCGTAACTACAAATAAATATAATACTATAACTATTTACACACTTTTACAGTTCACTCGAGCACAAATTATTAGGTTTGCAGTCTGTTACTAGATGTTTCCTAGTAATTGCCTTATGTCGGGATTCGAACCAAAGATCCAAGCGTTCGAGGGAGGGAAAGAAGTTCATGCCTTAGATCGCGCGTCCACCGTGATCAGCGGGGAAACTGAAGTACTCGTAAGAACCTGCCCCAGTGCCACTTTGTACACCAGAAATCCCACATGACCTAACCTGGGCTAGACCTTGGGCCGACATGGTGGGAATCCGGAGACTAACCGCCTCAGCTATGGCATGGCGTTTGCGTCATGTTACGACTAGTCGCACCTCCAACGAAGGATCCTGTATTCGACACAATTAAGCAATAGCCGGTCACGGTAGCCGAGCGGTCTAAGGCATGTACTGTCTTCGCTGGCTCGGAAGCCGGGATCGTGGGTTCGAATCCCACTCAGGGCATGGATGTTTGTGTGCGTTTTTCTTTGTTTGTCTACAGGTAGAGGCCTTGCGACGAGCTGATCACCCGCCCAAGGAGTCCTACCGAATGTGTAAGATCTAGAAAAACCGAAGTGAACGGAGAAGTTCATAGAGGTAGGCCTAGGCCCACTGGGGCTGTAGTGCCAAGGAAAAAAATAAATTAAGCAATGGGCTTATTTTGAGTTAAATTTCTGTAGAATGCTGTAGTAGTTTTATTGAAGGTTTGTTAATGATGGATGGAAGATAGACGTAACCTGCAAACAGGGAAAGTCTGTGAGTCTTTAACGCAGAGGAACTGTAACTAGGAGACGGAAGAGCTGGGAATTAGAAGCCATGGAGTGAAGAGTTGACTGGGACGGGAGGAGAATTTTGAAGTACATATATAATAAAATGTAACTTTTGTATAATACTCTTGTGTTGGTGAACTTATAATAAATATTGTAGTTATAGTAATTCTGTACATACACGTGGTTCTATCATAAATATTATGATAGGGTGATGCAGATTGTATTTATCTTGTTCAGTGTAGAGATACGAAAATGAATCCTCGGGTTTCGTAAAATGTTGGGAAATTGTTGAGTAGTTAAGCGACTATTAGCTTCTCAAGTAGGCCTCAGCTCGATGAAGTTATTCACAGATTAGATCCCTAAAGTGTTCCAAATCTCAATTAATTCTAAAACAACGAGCCCTTTAGACATTTGGTAAAATAATCTGGACGGTGGATAGGTGTATTCCAGGCGTCCCTCCTCTACTGGAGTGCACTGAAAACGCAGTAAAATTCGATGCGCTGAGCATGACTGAAATCCACAAGTCATAGCTGTAGCAACCGTACACCGCGACGGCCAGAATGCTAGGTTCCTGCAATTGCCACCGGAATTCTACCAGTTGTCTGGAGCACATGAATACCCTTTCTATATTGTTTTTTAATAAAATCATTGCTTGTATTCTGTAACCAGGATTACAGTGGAGTATTAGTAATAAATATTATTATTATTTCCATGATCATATTATCATATTTTCCTCCATAGTTCCGTTTAGCTTTATCTCCGTATGTGGCGAACAATTAATTTTTAAGACATACAAATAATCCTTTACCATCACGCCTATTATTCCATTTAATGTAAAAGACAAAGTAGTTCATTTTCTTCATTAATTAAGCACTATTCCAGGAAGTCATATGGGACAGTGGAGAGATAACAAAATCCCCTACCACATACTTTGTTTACTCTTGATTTTTCCTTTTTCTATTTCATCTTCATTGTGTTTCCTTGTTTCTCTCTCTTTCTTAATTATTTTCTTCAGTTTCTGCTTTTTATATTATTATAATTTTTATTATTATTGTCTTCATTGTTGTTATTTTCTTGTCATCGTGACTTGTCCAGTGACTGATGTTAGCTGTTTCTAACGGACCCACCCCTTCGCTTGAGGACAGAAACAGATATAGTTTCTGAAACGTTGTGTTCTTTAGAATACCAGACGAAGTCCAAGAACCCGGCAATTTCGATTTTCGATTGGCACGGCAAACATTGTCTTAACGTTCATAAGTGAAAAGTTTATTTAATGGCCAGTTTCCCACGAAATGCACTAAAGTTCGAGATGCTCTGGATCACTGACCGAACACGTAAAATGACAACTCTGTGAGTGCATGCGTTTCTTAAGGCACGTCCACATTACTCGTGCTCGTGTGACTCGCTATGCTCGCGAATAATGTGGACGATATAACAAGTCACGAGACAAGCAAATTTTAAATTTTTAATTTTTAATTTAAAAACTATAGCCAATAAATTAAAATACGACTACAGCCTATACATACTGCGAGTAAATATACGGATCCTCACGCGCCGAAGACTGGTGAACAACTGAAGTAGTGTGAACGAAGATTTACGAGCACAAGTAAAAGCCAGACGAGTCTCCTACGAGCACAAACCTGGCGAACACGAGCACGAGCACGAGCACAAACACGAGTAATGTGGACGTGCCTTTAGACTTCCTTCTTACCGCTCGAATCCATAATCCTCACTCCTTCAATGAAGCAATTAACTTTTAGTAAAACTGAAATGAGAAGAGAAAAATTATCTACCGAATAACTTACTTTTCTTGAAAGCGGCCAACATTTCTTTTGTAACTAACACATTCCAGACTTCATTTGACATGAGGTTCCTTACTTTTAGAGAGTATACGTGAAGTTGCCATTGGGAATTTTATCTTACATTTTCTGCGGAATCAGAAAACGATAAATTTCGAACCCGAGGATTCGCAATGAAACTGCTGACTTTAATAAAAATATGTGTGCCTCGTGACATAAAATTTCAGTGCACAATTTTCTATCGTTTCCACCTATGAAATAGTCAGAAATTTGTCTCTTCTCATACATGGAGGGCTATGACCTTATAGAAATATCATGATAAGTGCCATCTGATCTACATAAAACTGGTCTAATGACTGCATATCCTAGTTCAATCAGGCAACAAAACCTGTAGCTTGATATTATATTCCGTATGTCCTGGTCTGTTTCATACTGCATAAGGTAGGCCGCACACCGGCATGCGTCAAGGCATGCAGCAGTCAAGACACGATGTCTTGACGCATGCCGGTGTGAGGCCTACCTTAAGCCTTCGGTATTTCCCTCAGTTGCTAAGAACCAAAACAGAGAAATATGAGCAAAGCTTCCTATTACACATGACTTCGGCTTATAGAAAGCAAGGTTATTGTCACGTGTAGGATGGTACGCGTGGAGAAATGACGGTTTCTAGTTCAAATGGTTGGATTTATTAACACCTTGGTTACAACCTCTTATAATTACATGTAATTACAGCGCTGTCGCTGATTTACAGTCACTCCACAATTAACCGTGACACACACACACACACTAGCCATCTCTTAGTAATGGATCTGAACACAGAAACTAGCACTTCAAATCACTCCAAGAATTACACATAATTAAACGTTTCTAATCACACTTTGAGTCTTCACTGGTCTCCTACGAACTTTCCGTGACTGTCTCCTAACGAGAACTCTCTCTGTCACGCACTTAAGCACTTAAATACACTGAGATATTCTCAAATACTCAAATCTATTCTGTCTCTAACTGTCGTGATATAGCCTCCGCATTGGCCACCCGCAAAAAACAGCCTATAATTTTTAAACCTGTTTATCGAACGCTTGCTTAGTAACGGTCTCGGCACGGACTCAATAGAAAGTCAGCCACATGACAGCTAGTACTGTTGTAGTGTGACGTCAATGCGTCTGTGCGGAAGTCTATTTACTGAACTGTTGCCTAGAAGCAGGTTGCATACCTCGTTGAGTGCGTTTACACAACTGAAAGTTGTTTACAGGTCGTTGCCCAAAAACACTCGGACCATCCACGCTAACACAGTGTAGTGTAAGACCAAACGCTTCTCCCTTATGACACAGACATAGTTCAATAAAGCGCATCCTCTATTGGACCATGCTTACAAATCTATTTAATCTTACTGAATAGTTCTAATCGGAACTCTTGTTTAAATTCGTTCTCAAACACTTAATTTGTACGTGACCATAACGAAGAACTCTAATCTGTCACTTGCTTATCACTGCGACTAAAGCGGCGTACTAAAATACAAGAATTCCGACTTGTTGAAATTGCTATTTGATGTAGTTTACAAAGTTTGGCTATAAGGAACAAGAATATTTGTAAATCTTAAGAATAAACTGAACACTAGGGTGTCAATTGAAAGAATAATAAAGAATCTTCCAAAATACAGAAAAATATGCTTAAATTTTTAATATCTTTACAAAATAAAATACTATATTCATGACATATCTCTCATTAGCGTGTAGCACGAGGAAGTGACTCGCTTCTGCCTTGAATCAATAATGCATATTTAAGCAAGTTTAATTGGGACTTGTGTCTAGTTGCTTCATCAGTCCATAATTCCCTACTTACACTGTACGGTGGCCGCGCCACAGCTCAAGCGGTTAGTCGCTGGCTTCCCACCGCGGCGGCCCGTCTGGTCAAGTGGGATTTGTGGTGGGCAAAGTGGCGCTGGGGCAGGTTTTCTCCGAGTACTTCGGTTTCCCCTGCCAATCTTCATTCCAACAATTGCTCCACCATCATCCTCACCTATCATCTTGGGCTGGTACAATAGGCCAGAAGTGGCCGCAGTACAAGGAACTTAGTCCCACCCCACTAGCAATAAAAAAATACACTGTACGGTGATATGAAACCCTTTCGCCTAGATATGCCTTCACAGAGCTGAATAACAGGATATTGAATGAAAATTTTATGAGTGACAGCATGGAACGCACGCCATCAACACCATCCATATAAAGGTCAGACTCCAAAACGTGCATTAATGCCTGCAAAAATAAAAGCGTTGCGTATTGAAAACATGGGAAACATATCCAGTGTTACCAAATACACCGGTTATGAATACATTAATGTAATTTGCACTATTCAGCTCAGAACATTTTATGTTCCGTTCCTCTTTAGAAAGCCAAACATTAAAATATACTAAATTAAAATTGTGTTCGGTGCCTTATATGGATGTAAAGTTGTCTCTCCCCTGAGGGGGAACACAGACTGGCGGCAAGAATACTAACAGCATACACAAGATAACATTTGGACATAGAGAAAGTAACATCGGACGTTAAAGTGGGCAACGACGAGATACATGATTCATATAAAACAAAACAACTCCGTGGCCTGTAGTGCGCAAGCAAATTATACTGACTGAGAGCCCGCCGCTTGTCTGCGAAGTTAGTGCCAACTTTAGGGATAGAAGGTGTCACGTTGTCAGCGCAACGGATCCCCATGAGAGTTAACCTCAGCTTTCTAGACCGGAGTTGCTATTTCCTTGAAACAGCTCCTCATTTATTCTCACGGGGCTGAGTGGACCCCGTTTAAGGCCCACTACTTCTCAGAATGTCTGGTAGTATCAAGAATCGAACCTGGGATCTGTAGCCAGGAATTCTAACCATTAGACCACAGAGGCGGTCCACATAATTCATACTGTTTGCAAATTATTGACACTCTCTAGAAGTCAAGAAGAATGAAATTGGTGGTGTATGTAGCATTCATAGAAATGATGAGATAGAAGTATAAAATATTAGCCGGAAATCGTAAGATAAACTTGGAAGACCCGTATGCATGTAGATCAATATTAAATATTCATTAAAGTAAGTGTGATTTTGGGGGGGGGGGGTTAGGACTGGATTAATGTAGCACAGAACCAGCGGTTGGGTTCTTGTGACCGCCATAATGAATCTTGAATGCCGTTGAAAGCTACCAATGCATTTCTGCTGAAGATCCAGTTCCCCGATTCCTCCAGAGTTGAGGTGTGAAGTGATTCATGAAACGCTTCGTGTTACTAGCTCTGGTCTTATTGCCAATTCTTTGGTCTAACGGATACACTGGTCGATTTGTTCCCCAACTTGACCCTACTTTACAGAAGACGGACAAACCGGACGCGCGTCAACCTCAAAGTTTCGTTTGAATCTTCCTGTCCATTCGATATTTTTCCTTTGTTATGTATGTTGATATTAATCGAAAAATGACATTTTTTTCAAATATATAAAGAACTCTTATGTTCTTCATTAAGTCAAATGTTTAATTATTTAAACTCATACAAAATATACTTTATTTAGTGACGTCACTTTCCACAGAAAGTGAAACCCTGGGACAGAAGCAGACCTCCCTCTTCTTTCCAAATTCTAAAGGGGTTCTGGGGCCCGCCCAATCCCTTATACAGAGCGTACCGATGGATATTCCAAACGGGACATGAAGTTGACTACACAATTCTTCTCCCACCGAGATCTAGAATGTGTGAAGCTTTGCACTCAGGTCTATGATCTGATGCCTAAAACTGCTTTACCCATTTATTCCAGAGAAAATTTACATTAATTTAAATTATATCTCGTCTATATTTTGTGTTGTCAAATAAAAACAAATCTTGCTTTCGCCTTAAAACAAAGTCCTCTAGCATCGGTACCTTTAATTACCTCGTCTTAAGATTACATGGAGATGTATATTAATCCACAATGTATATGATCTATATTAACACTAACATCAGTTTCAGAAACCCTGAAAAAGAAGTATTTAAATTTTTAATATATGTGTAAACATAAATGTTCTTACTTACAGATATCATGTGACCCCATATCGCACGTTAATTATCAGAAAAATACATGTGTATTTGAATTGTTTTAACTTTTATTATGCCCATACGGTATGACGAAACATTATTAATTATACATACGACAACATGTATGCGAATATTCCTGCATTCATCATTTGAGAGTGGAAATGTATTTGATAATTTATGGAATGTATAAATCACATTTCTAATTTTAAAAAAAGAAAATGCAATTTCATTCGCTGACTTTTTAAATTTTAATAACGGGCCTGCAAACGATGTATGAAACAAATGCTATTATATTTTGGAATTACTTCACTTTGTTTAATCCCAAATCTGTGGAACAAATGCAGAAACACATTACTCTCCATTTAAATCTCACTACCATTCCATGCCACCACCAAGGTGACCTCCATGCCACAATTCCGAATATGAGGCTCTCATACTACGATATGAGGAAAAACTGCAGGCTTGCATTGTTGCGTGCTTCTCTCCTAAGTTGACAACAATGATTCATTATAATCACTATATACAAAGAAAATAAGAAACTAAAGGAGTTCAAGTTTTTTCTTCAAAACAACTTCACGAAATGAGTGGAAGGGGACAATTATAATATTTAACAATTTTATCTCTGACAGTAAACAATTTAAACTGTTATATAGCCCCAAATTATAATATTATTTTGAAAAAAAATCACCTAATTTTACGTAATTTCGCAGGAACATCTATGGAGAAAGTAAAGGAAATTAAGTTTGATTTGTTTCATTCTGGTCCTTCACACTAATAACACTACAAAAGGTGTATTAATTCCGTCCAGAGTGATTGACTGTTTTTTCTTTTTAATCTTGGTCGAAGCCGCTGTAGTTGTTAAAAAAAAATTAGATTTGTACATTGTACCCGTTTTATGATGACACTGTATCTACATATTAATATTCTTAAAATATATTGTCATAGTGGTTTCTAATTGTATTGATATCCTTCTGAAGATGATCTGTAGGACAAACATTTAAAGGATAAAAGATTAAAAAGAAAAAATCCATCAGTCACACTGGACGGAATTAATTAATTCCTTTTGTAATAAGGGAAATGACTTTATTAAGTGATGAAATTACTTTAATTCTTCTTTAATGTGTATACACAAATACAATGTAATGAAACAGATTTATTAACTGTCCTCCTTCCTAACTAAAATGCAGAGCGAGGCTCAGATGGAATACAAATACAGTAACGAACAGATATTTCAAGCATTGAAGAATCTTAAACTTTCTTGCCTTAAGCAATGTGCCTTAGAACAGCCCATTCCCTTGACGCTGTGTCATTAGATGGGGTAAAGCTTAATATGTTATATTTAAGAAGCAAAATGATTTACAGGAACTTTCCTCGGCAGGGCATAACATTTATGCAGTCTGAAATTTATGGAATTCCGGTGAAATTTTACGGATATCGAACTTGCGTCGTAGCCAAATATACAATTAATGTATAAACACAACTCCATGAAGATTTAGAACTTAGTGAAGATAAAATTCCATGCGTTCTTAACCCCTGCGACAGGTGGAGGCGAATGGTAATATAGATGAAAAAAAGGAAAGTCAACAACATTCGGTTTACAAAGCTATTCAAGAACGTCATAACTAACAATACATAACAGTTCACAAGAATGCCGCTGTTCTCAAAAAATACTGAAATGACACTTACGTTGAAACAGAACTAAAGTGTTTACAAAATTTAAGGTTAATATTAGGCGCCAAGGCAACTAATTTGTTACTTAGTTAATTTGTTTTTGATTAATTATATAGATACAAACACCTTAGTATATATTCATCATATAATTAATGTCATATTTACAATTCCTAATCTACATATTAAGATGTTTTAGCCACTTAACCACTCATTTGAAATGTTGCGTAACCTATACATTTTCAAAGTCAGTGAGAAAAGTGTTTGACTAGGGCTGGTATGCTACAATGCATGCAGGTATACAGGCGGACACCACACAGGCTATGTGGCCCACAAAACAAATAAAAAACCAAACTCCGTGGTTTTAGTCGACAAGCGAACTATACCGGCCGAGTGACCGCTCTTTGTCGGCGAACTTAGTGAAAAACATTTTCGGATAGAGAGTGTCACTTGGTCAGCGCAACGGATCCCCACAAGAGTTAACCTCGGTTTTCTAGACCGGAGCCGCTTTTTCCTTGAAATCGGTCCTCAGTTATCCTCACGATGCCGAGTATACCCCGTTCCAGGCCCACTACTTCTCAGAGAATCTGATAGAGCCGGAAATCGAACCCGGACCTCTGGATCTGTAGCCAGAAACTCTGACCACTAGATCACAGATGTGGCCATTAAAAATAAAAATAATAGCTTAAAATGTAGATTATATTAACAGATCCAGACACATCATAGAATGCGATAAATCATTTGACACAGTGGGCCAGAGGTCGACAGGGATGTTTACACGTAAATGAAATAAAATGACACAGTAATGCCTGCATATGCCCACTGTTTGTGGCGTGGAGGGTCACAGGCTGTAAAGAAAACCAGACTAGTTTCCTCATTGTTCGGAACGGGTAACATGAAATGTGACTCGACTATACTCGTACAAATAGAAAAAGGGACGTGTATATAAAAGCAATATTGGCGGTCGTCCATTTAAAAATTGAAGTACTGACAACATTGAGTTTTATTTGATTTTTCTGAATATCTGTCATACTCCTATATCTGAGAGAAAATAGTAGCTCAACACAGTAAAACTAATTTAAAATTGAAATTTGCCATTATCAAATAATGACCAATATTCATGAATACGTATAGAGAATAACAAAGAAAGACATCTCAAAAAGAAAACAAACAAACGTTTAACATCGAACAACGAAAGCAAGCGTTGATGGGCAAGATTTCTCGAATATTTGTTCCCTGAAAGCATCATTTTGTTTTATTCGATCGGTCTAAGAAGAAACATTCATGCTGAAATTTAGAAAGAATTAAGTCCGACAATCGAGTAAAGCGAAACTGGAACGAAAGAAAACCGAAAACGCTTATAACTTACGGATCAATTTACTGTGTACGCATGTGCAAGCTACAGTACGAATTTGTGGTTTGTGATCTATATCATACAAACAGATACTACGTATAATAGGATTATACAGGCCTAGTATCATATATTACTACAATGAAATAAGTACCTGTCTTAAAACAGAAATATGTCTCTGCACATTGGCTTTCCGTTACAAGATTTCACTTTAGTTTAAACGGTTTGTCATCGAATACTAGATAATTTAACAATATTTTACAGACAACATTATTTGTCGTTTGCAGTTAATTTTGCGACGTTGCCAGTTTCTCAGACAAATGGTAAGACAACAGTGAACAATACATTCGAAACGACTCTGACGCAAATGATCGTGACTGTACTGCGGTGCTGTACCAGGATTTGCGTGCAGGGACTGAGAACATTCAGAGATCTCAGTCAAGGCAAACAGTGTCACGGCCGAGATTTCAGCCCCGCGCTTTCAGAAAGTGAGTGTAAAGGTTCGGCCACACAGAGCGCTACGTACACGACGCACGCTACGTATGCTATGTTCGCTATACTAACAGAAAAATATCTCCCTTTATTGCCAATATGACTGGCCACACAGACTTACGTACTCTATGTTCCCTATGTTAGCTGCGTCGCAGAGTGTACGTAGGGTACGTAGCGAACATAGCGTAGCGCTCTGTGTGGCCGAACCTTAAGGAATTACAAGCTTAGTATAGCCTTCCGGAAGGGAAGCAACATCCCAGTCTTCTTGAGGGTGCAGCTGCTTGAATCATGATTCTGGGCGGAAAACAAACGCGTTTATCAGTACAAGAATGTCGTTCTTTTGAACTTTGATGAAGGAGATTCACGGTGCTTCTTGTCGGATGGCAACACAGAACAGCAGCAGTGAAATACCTAAATATGAGAGTTTCGTGTATTCTCTATCCGTTAAGGAATCTTTATTGTATTGAAACATTCAGCTGCTTGTACCCCATCTCCACGTGTCCTATATACATACATGTGACTGATACGGTAGCAATTAGCTTCTAGGTCCTTAGAATTTAATGTGTATTTCATATGCCATTAAAGAAATTAGGATACAACAGCTCCGAATAATTATCAAACATTGATAAACATTCCGTTCTATAGAGCGCGTCATTCGAGAAATTATTCTAATGAATGCAATTAACTTCCTAGTTTAATGAATTTTGTTGTGGTATTCGAATTAACTTCTGATCATAAAAGGAGAACTTTAACTCCCTGTTAGCGAAGTTATAAATTGTAGTAACATTTGATAGAAGGTGATGCATACATATTTATGTAAACCAGGATCATTTCCAACTCTTTGAAATAAATTACGTCTTGAATATACGTACTTACAGTTTTCCACGTTAAGTTATGACTGGTGGTAATTGCAGAGATGCAAAATAATGCAAAGTTTCTCAGTAACGTAAAACTCTCTGTAGAGAAGTAAATGAAGAAGAGTGCGCCAAGAGTTCCGTACTGTGATCTCCTATACACACAAAATATCCGTGGTTATAGTTTACTGTAACTCTCAAGAAGAGCTTTCTTGGTGGAATTAAATTAATCTGAACACAGAATTAGAATCACTGAAGATACCTTGAAGGAAGTAAGTAAGATATGAAGGAAAATAAATCCATTCCAATAACTTCAGTAACACAAAACGAGAAGCGGAAAATCACGCCGTTTTATTATTATTCCTAGTAAGGTGAGACCGAGTCCACTTGGTACTGCGACCACTACTAGCACATTGTACCAGCCCCAGATGATAGATGATTGTGATTGTGGAGCAATGGGTGAAATGAATATTGTCATATTGACAGACGAAACCGAAGTACTTGGACAAAACCTGCCCCCGAGCCACTTTGTCCACCATAAATCCCAAATGATCAGATCCGGGCTCGAACCCGGAGTGCCTCTGCCAGCGAATAACCGCTTGAACTATGGTACGATCTTAAATCACGTTTCAATCATCTACTTCACTTAACGCAGAAGTATTTGCCTGGCGGACGTTTGACACACATATATAGTCTCAAGTGTAGAGCGGAGTAAAGCAGATATGCTCGATAAGGATGTGACATTTCAAAGTTTGTTCTTACAGCAAATTAACTCCAAGAGCAGAAACTTCGAGACGCTAATACCGTATTTACGAATCTATAGGCCGCGTGCATGTATAGGCCGCAGCACAATTTTAAGACAGAAATTATAGAAAAAATAATTTTCTTGGAATATTATTTCAGGAGTAGAACACACTGTATTACTAATTATGTATATATATTTTTTAAATGAAATGTGATTTCGAATATTTCGAATATAAGCCGCACCCCAGTTTTCCTCTTGAATTTTTGGCAAAAAAAATGTGCGGCATATACATGCGTAAATACGGTAATCATTCAGCTGCTCAAGAAATTCTCTCTTTTTTGGAACTGGATAGTTCCGTTACCGCATTCACAACAGCCCACCAGTAAACCATACTTTCGTCAGACGAATCAAATTCACACCCTCATATACTGTTCTTTTAAACCTAATTCCATCTACTCTGACGCCTCTAAAGTTTACATCTTCCTTTCAGATTCTCCAACCAAAATTTTTAAGAATTTCTAACCTGTCCCTTGAGTGATGCAACTTTGCTTTCTGGACTTGATCTTACTAACAACACTTCGTGAAAAGTATGACTTACGAAGTTCATGATTATAAAATTTTCTCTAGCTTCCTGCTTTCTCAGCTCAAGACATTCACCTCACCATCTGCTCTCATACTGTCACCGACAGTCTTCCCATAGAGACCAAGTAAAGTTTCAAATCCAAATAAATCAACATGTCAAGTTATACTTCTATATGTTCTAATCAGAATCAATCTGTATGACGAATAGGCTATGGGCTGGAAATCCGAGAAGACGGGGTTTGTTTCCTGTTTGACGTAAGTTACACGTATTTCTGTTCTCCATATCATTCAGGCTGATCTTGGGGCCATCCGGCCTTCTGTATAATGGATACCGAGGGGTAAATGGGGAAGTGGCTTGAAGCTGAAAATTCATCCCCCTCTAATACCCAGTTCAAGAATGGTGGAGTTATATTTCCAGTCTCCTATACGGCTTCGTGCCCCAGCGTTTAATTTATTAAAGTTCACGGATATATTTACCGTCACCTTCTAAGTTTTAGTCTTTAAATTTTTCAGATAGGAGATTGCAAAACTGAAGGCTCTGAGATGAATGATAGCAATGAAGTGGATGTGGCCTATCTGAAAGCACTGGACAGCAATTCGCCGAGAGGGACTGAGCAAAACTACGTAAAATATCAAGATAATCGGTATCTTGGCCGTACTTCCCGAATACAAGTCAGAACCGTTATTGCTTCAACAAAGCATTGTTCTTTTTTTGGGATGGTGCTTAAGCAGAATCACAATTTCCTATTTACCGCAGTGTCCCTCACATTTAAACCTTGCTTGACATCCCTGCTGTTTTGATCCACATGAGCCACCAGCAGCAACAACATGACATCACAATATTACCATTAACTATTCCACACTACAGCGACACCCGTCATGGAGACATGGAACGTTCACGGTAAGGTTTGCATTATTCATGCCTAAAGAGTGAAAAAAACTTTCCGCTATACTGTAGGTCATTACAATGAACACATCATTTGAGAACCACGTTCATTATTGCGCAATATATTGTTTCACGACAATAAACATCTACATTAATATAGCATTTAATGTGATATATTTCCAAGTACTAAACAGAAACTTACAGCTTCTCTGCCAATGGTTTGTTTTCCTCCTTTTTTCTTCATAAAATACCGGCTGCTGAAATATTGAATTATTGCATGTCATTTGACTTGGAGCCAATATGACCCCAAAATGGCTTATATTACTCGCATCTGGGGTCGTTAAGAGGATGTTTGCAGAGACCATGCTGGCAGTTGCTGTAGTTATAATGATGTAATATACTACATAGCGTATCTAGCTTGTATGCAGTGGAATACCATAAGCCCCCATAATCTGAAACGGAAGAAATTAAAACCAAACAATTGCACCTGTCCCTCAATATAACACTTCCTAACTACGAACTATAATAACATTATAAATGTTACTGTAAATACACCACATAAACAAAAGACATGACTTATGTCTTTCGACGTTTTCTTCTGACTTTTTTCTGACTTCTGGTTCTGACTTCTTCCTCTGACGTCTTTTTCTGACTTCTGTGTCAGAGCTTCTGAACTCACGGCTCATTCCTGCTTATAACTGTTATGCTGCCGTCACTGCAGACACGCCTCCAAAGGTTCTATTCTGCTCCTTGAGATCACGTTGTGTCTGAAACCATTGTAATTACCGTGGTTACCATCCCTGCAGCCGTGTGTTCTTACAGAGCACTCTCTGAAGGTGTGTAGCCAATCGTTACCTAACAATGGCCGACTTCACTTCTGGAACAATATTTACTCAGCCTTTGGCTGGAAATGGACGTTGGCTTCGACTTCGATATTCCGTCTTTTAGGCAGCACTTCATAATATTAACGTGCGTTGAACGTATATGACATTAAAGTGCTTTTTTTCCTGATAATTTTAATTCATTAAATTTTGTGTAGTAACAAAATCCATTCAGACACTATTGTTACGGGACATTTAAAGTAGAATTTCTTCCAATTAAGGACTATGAATTATGCACTAAAACCAATACATGAGCAATTATAATACAAGTCAAACTATGGATCAGTTCTCAGGAATGTTGATAAGAAGCCATTATCATTGCAGCTTCCATCGGCAAGTTTCAATTGCGAACTTTCCACTAAACCAATGGCCAAATAAGCGAAATTGCATAGTGAAGTAATATTGAGCGTAGTTAGTTAGTTAGTTAGTTAGTTAGTTAGTTAGTTATTGGAGAGGGTGGGTTTCCCCATGCACTTAGACCAGTATTGGTCCATTGTGCTTCCCTCTATGATATTCTACCAGTCTTTATACCTTACCGATATTGGTGCGTACCATCAGTCCCGACCGAGCCGGCGAGTTCGGCCTCTACTGGCTTGGCGGTATCTATAATGCTTCCCTCATCTATCAGAGGCGTTAGAGACTACTGTTGGGCGGGAAACGTCCTTGAATTTGGCTCAGTGACCTCATTTGGAGATATGAGGTTCTTTTACATGCCGGAGGACTTGTTCCCTGAATTTTCAGCCCTTAAAAATTCCACGACCTCTGCCGGGTTTGAACCTGCGTACCACGAATCATGAGGTGGGAACGTTACCTCTAGACTACGGAGGCCGCTAATATTGAGCGTAAATAACTGCATTCTAAACACCAGTAATAAATTATGCGTATAACGAATATGTTGTTACAAGATTGGCTGGATAATTAAATGGATGAGAGAGATATTATACATGATATAACAATTATCTGTGTACTCGTATTAGGTGGAAGGCGAATATTAAGCAAGTTTCATAAGCTCCAATAAAACGCGGCTGCCTGATTGATTAAAATTTCATGATTGGCTTACTCTTCAACACTAAAGAGGAAGGCGACATAACCCTCCGAAACGTCGGTTAAATTTCAATGGTCTAGACGACGTCATATCGCGGAAGATTTAAATCTCCAAGACCACCGCTCTGTGAACCTCAAACACTACTTGGTATGCGTACATCTTCACAGTTTGGAATTCGAGAAAAAAGAGTCTGGATTGAAAGGCAGCTTTTTTTCTCTCCCGTTTTGGAGAATAGAATTGATTTCTCATTTTCACTGATCATTTTACAGGTGGGACTCCTTTGAAGGGTGATCAGCTCGTCGCAAGGCCTCTACCTAAACACAGGACAACACAAACACAGAATAAAGTCATCCACACACCATATATCATTGCCTTGTGTGGGATTCGAACCCACGATCCCGGCTTCCGAGCGAGCGAAGACGGTACATGCCTTAGACTGCTCGATTACCGTGACCGGCTGAAAGATAGTTAACCTGCTCTTAATTTTTAAACTATATTTCCATGACTATAGTCATCATCATTATCGCAAATTATTACTGTCATTTTCATGCTTATTAAAATATTCATACTTAAATTTCCTAATCACATAATAATGATCACAACTTAAGTTCGACCTTCTTTTCACCTGTTCAGAATTCACTAGACTGCAATGTTGTGAGATCGTCATCCTGTATGCTAAGAACATTGCACTGTCGTAGTCGTACAATGTTTAGACATGGCGGCATTGCGTCGGTTCTCAAATGAAGGCAATTTGGTTTTATGCGCCCTGACACAAAACGTATCTCATGTAAATGAGTTTCTAAGTGCTTGGGGGGTAAGTTGGAGCAAGTTCCGTCTATTAGCTGATACAAAGCACTAAGATTACATTTCAGCTTGGTATAATTTGCCACAGCTACCAGACTTTACATATCCGTTCTGTTACAGCTGTAGGAAAGCTGAAGATAGCAACACACAATTGGATTGACTAATATAACCCATCGATCCACCGCCACTACCACCTCACTTCCCCCTCTTCAAAACTCTTTATTTCCGCTGCACAACACAAGTGTCAAAAAGTTTCCTCTAAAAGGAATAGATCTGACTTTCATACTCACTTCCTGTGGGTTTAATATTAGACAACGGAACCAGTACAATATGTCCTGCGTGAGTCAGTGGTTCTTATGTACAGTTGTTCTTCTTGACTTGATCATTTTAATTATATTTGTTGTCGTTGCTTTGTTATGCTAAGTGTCTCCCTTATCATCACGGCATGGCGCGTCCTTATGTTCCGGATAGGGGAGACGACCTCCAGCCAAAAATATGAGATCCTGAAGCTAAGAAGTTGTGCATGTTGTTAGGAATTCCACTCACTCACTCATGGAGCTGAACCCTTCTAGAGAAGCCGCCAATTGTGCAGTTACTCAAGAACTTGCCAACATTTTATGGAATCCGAAGGTTCATTACTGTGTTTACAAAAACCCTCAACTGGTCCCTGTTCTGAGCCAGATCGAACCAGTTCATAACCTCCCCAAGCCTAACTCTCTAAAATCAATTTTCATATCGTAACGGATTTAATCAACGAGTTGCCAGGCAACAGCTCTGTAAACACGGTTCATCAGGCAACATTAGAGGAACCTGTGTTCTGACCGAAGCGTCAAGAGACTAGCTGGATAGCGATCACGTGTTGTATGTTTACTATAGGTCCATGTCTGTTCCAAGGCTGTATATGTATGAGTGATGGAATTCTTTCAAGGCAGTTAAGAGTTACGAGTTACGAGTGAGTAGTAGCGGCAGAAGCACGCAAACAAGAGGATAGCAGTAAGCTCGAGGAGTATAGGAGAGTACAAAAAGTCGGCCTAGATTTAACTTGTGAAGACTTTATTTGTGCTGAAGAACAGTGATATTGTGAGTGTATGATTTAGGGAAGATTTTGTAGTTATAAATCCGTGGAGACTAGTGTAGATAGACTGAAGAGAGTAGCGTGGAGTGCTTTGTAGTGTGTAAATCGGCATTAGTACAATAATTAATTGCTTTTACGCCGTCTAGATGGTTAATAAATCCAACTTCCAATCCGAACCCTGTCTTTGGTCACCAATACACGTCAAAATACTGTTCTCCCATCTACGTCTTAGTCAACCTTGTGGTATCTTCCTTCCGGCTTTCCCACCAATATCCTCTAAGCATTCGTGTTACATGCCATTCTCCATCTTATCCTCCTTGACTTGATCATTCTAATTACACTTGGCGAAAAGTAGAAATTAATGAATTTTCTCATTATGCAGTTTTCTCCAAACTCCCGTTACTTTATCTCTCTTCGGTCCAAATATCCTCCCCAGCACCTGTTCTCAAACACCCTCAGTCTATGTTCCTCCCTTAATGTCAGAGACCAAGTTTCACACCCATACAGAACCACAGGCAAAATTATAGTTTGTATATCCTAACATTTAGGTTTCCAGACAGCAGACGAGAAAGCAAAAGGTTGTGGACTGAATGGTAGCAAGCATTATGTAAATTCAATCTCTTCTTATTTTCCTCAAGAATCTGATTTGACCTGTATTTGTCGTTCCCATATATCTGAATTATGCAACGTTTTCAAACGTCTGTTAGGTATCTTTACGTCATGATTTTGCCCTGCATTCTGCTGACGGGACAGCAACATATACTTAGCCTTCTCTGTGTTTACTTCTAGACCAACCTCTCTATTTGCGTTAATTAAAGTTTGTGCTTTTTATGATATCTACACGTATATTATCACCCAGTAGATTCATATCATCAGCATAGATGAACAGCTCTGATGTGTCAGGTTTATCTTCAGTCCATCTGGTTTTCCTGGACCTTCCTAATGGCATATAATAAAGCAAAGTTGAAAAGGAGTGGCGATAAAGCATGTCCTTATTTTAGACGATTCTGGATTGGAAATTTTTCGGACAATTGTTTGCCTATACTAACTTTATTATACGTTTCGTTTAACACATTTTAATCAGCCTAACTTGTTTCATGGATATCCCAAACTCTATCAGAATATTGTACAATACTTCCTAACTGAATCATAGGTTTCTTGAAGCCCACGAATAGCTGATGTACTGTCTAATTGTATTCCCATTTTTCTTTTTCCAATATCTGACGAATTCAAAAGATCTGATCTGTAATTGATCGGTTACTTCGAAACTCATACTGATGATCCTCAATAATTTCATCTATATATGGGCTTAATCTCGAGAGAAAATTTTTGGAATATTTGAATGAAGCTGATAGCAGTGATATCCCCCGATAATTACTACAGTCAAATTTAGCACCCTTCTTGACAACTGGTACAATAATAGGCTCCGTTCACTGATCAGGTAATTGTTTCTTATTCCAGATAGAAGTAATTAGCTTATAGATCTTAGAACGTAATATTTCACTTCCTGCTTGAAACAGTTTTGCCGGAATTTGATCACTACCTGGCGATTTGTACCTTTTTCAACCTTGCAATATCAACTTCAATTAAAAACGGCTAGGATCAAGTACTAATGGCTCAGGTGTATGTATTTCTATCTGCCTGACATCACTGATCCTATGTACATTCTACCACGTATAACTGAGAGAAGTAATTCTTCCAGCTATTCAAAAGATTGTGGGAATCTGCAAGCAGATCACCATGTTCATCGTTCACTAAATTACTTCTATTTTGGTAACGCTTCTTGAATTCATTTATTCCTCGTTACAGGTCTCTAATGTTCTTGTTCTTACTGTTCGTTGCAAGGTCATAAATTGGGTCTTTCTGATATTCCTTCTTTTTGTCCCCGAAATACCTACTGGTTTCACGTCTTATATTGTTCAGATTATCCCCATTTAACTCGCTTGGATCCTGTAACCACTGCAGTTTGGCTTGTTTCCTTTGGTCTAGAAATTTTGAGTACCCGTCATCGAACCATGGGGCCATGCTTCTTCAATTCATAAAATCCCAGACTGTCTTTGGCAGAAATTTTGATGCACTCACTAAGTCTCCAAAACTTTATTAATATCCACCTCAGTTTCCAAGTTTTCCAAAGCTGCGAACCTATTTGAGATTTCAACACGATACTGTTCATTATCCTCTTCCTTGTTTAATTTTTTTAGATTTAACTTCTCCATGTGAATTCTGTGCGTCGCTCCTTTACTCACTATCAGTCTCTCCTTAAATCCTCTCACCACCAGAAAATGGTCAGTATCACAGTCTGCTGTCCTGCACAATCGAACATTAAGTATACTTAAATGCCGTCTCCTCTCTATCAAAATATGGTCAATTTGGTTGAGCGTCTTTCCATAAGGTGATGTCCAAGTAAATTTATGAATGTTACGGTGTGATAATAACTTACTTTTGACAACAGGATTTTTGGATGCATCAAAGTTTACTGATTATTCCATTATCATTTGTAATTTCGTATAAACTTTCACTCCCAGTTGTCGGTTTGAAAATGTTCTCCCTACTTACTTTGGCATTGGAATCGCTAACAAAATTTCCGTATGTTATTTATAGAATTTATCGAATATATGTTCTAGTTCTTCTTAGAACCTATTCTTCATATCATCAGTTGTAGCTTCTCTTGGCGCATGAACGTTCAGAACATGATACCACACCACCGACCTCTTAGTATTACGTATGATATCCTATCATTAACGAATTCTACTCTCTTAATTGCTGACACAATTCTCTTATGTACGAAAATATCTGTACCCAATTCATGGTTTTCATTCCCATTTTCATAGAAAAATGTATATTCGCCTGCCGATTCGGTGCCATCTATGTCCCATCGGACCTCCTGTACTCCCACTGAATCTAACTTTCATTTTGAAATTTATTCCCCCACCGCCCTGAGCAAACCTGCCCTATACAGACTTATAAGATTCCAAGTACCAAACCTCATATCCCTTTTCTTTCGCCTAGGTAATTTACGCGAAGAATCCGTCCAGGTCCGAGGCTTCTTGAATATTTTCGTAACAAGGTGAGGTGTTGTTAGCCCTACGTCCAACCCCCAAGCTGGAGAATTTCCCCTTGTCAGCTGTTCGTGAATGTTTATTCAATATATTCTCAGCTTCCCTCCATATCTGGACGGCGTCTCCTCCACCCGCAACCTGAGGGCGAGCCACGCCTTGGTGACATGGGAGCCACCTAACAAGGTGTTAGTAACTCCCCATCATGAAAATAGAGTCTGTTACGAGATATTGCACACGAAGATCCATTTACTTATTCATATGTTGGCATTGGAGTGAGACACACTGATTGTAATTATACACCAAGAAAAATATAGTGGAAATGAAAATTCTATAACATTAGCACAAAAGTTTTTCTCTGCCCTGAGTCAAGTGCAGTCCGATTCAAAACAGCTTCACTTTCGCATCCAGCATTCTATTACTGTAGCTTCTAATTTTCTTCTTAATATTTAAATTAGAACTTTCAAAGAATTTTCACCTAAATTATTGTTATTTTTATATGAATTTAATATAAAAATATGAATAAATGAAGCAGAAACGCGGCCTGTGGTAAAGAATATTTTTATTTCAAACCTGATATATTTTCGAAATATGGCCACTAAACTTACTTAAGAATTAACAAACTTAACACACTTTAGAATTTTTGAAAATTAATGCAATAACCAACGAAGCCCTGCAAGCTGAGGCCACAGCACAACCAAGCAAGACCGTACAGTTTCTTAGGGGGCCCACTGGGGGGCAAGAATGATATTGATATGACACAAGCATCACATCGTTCTATGCCGCAGAAACAGTGGAGAGCCCCCAAGGGAAAGATAGGTTTAAAAACAACTCTTTTCTGACTTATTATCATTAAATAAATTAACACTTACATACAGATATTTGTCAGTGAGGTTTTCTTACCTCAGTACTAGTGCATTACATACAAGGACTAGGAATATTAAACAATTAATGTGCGTAGTTATTCTCTGTCTTATGTTACATTACAATTTGAAACCTCGGAATTTCCTACTTGGTTCTGCATAGATGAAGGACTTCTCGTTGATCTTTCTATGTTCTATTCATAATTCCAACTTCCTATCATGTTTCACTTAGAATTTTCAATTAATATTTTGGGTCATTTGTGTTATATTTGCGTCGCAAACCATGAATAATAATAATATTTGTAATGCATTAATGTGTTTAAGCTGATGATGACAATGAGGTGATCGAAATATGTAGTAAATAAGAAATAATTAAAAATAGTCTTTTAATTATAAGTTTGTGTCAAGACTGCTTACTTACAAATTGTACACAGAAACAAGTTGTATGCAAGTTAAAGATAGTATGCATACACGCACACAGACACACAGACTGATGGGTGGATTTACGAAGTACGCCGTCGAGACAGCCTCTGTTGTCTTGATATACAAACCAAGTTTCATAAACTTTCGTTTCAGACACAGGGACAGCAATGATAGAGAGCTCTTAAATCAACTTTAGGAAAGGGGCTATAGATGTGTACATTCTATAGTAACAGAGAGGAGGAGTTTTTATTTGGTGTTCATTGCATGATATTACTCTATGCAGGGAAGTGCTTTATCTCATGCAAGTGTCACAGGAGATAAACGCGTAGAAGGAATTACTATAAGCCTATGCCTAGATTTATTTTCACCACAGCGCAACAGATCAAGATAAATGCAAATAGCGTGACGTTACGATGCAGAAAATGGATGTTGCATACTAAGTAATTCGCCGTGCGCCCTCATGAATCCCCGCTAAAGGGCGTGTTTGAAATGTTCCGGAAAGAACTGCAGTGGTCTTATTCTTCCCAGGAGTACAGGCAGGAAAGCAGACCGGTGCAGAACCGCTGTGTTGCCCTTGTGACACTTCCCAGGGTGCATACCTCTGCAGCGAGAAGTGCTGCCATCTGTTTGTTATAAATACTGTCGCAGTTTCTTTCTCTTCCCTTTACGGGTTATCCCCCCCGGATTGATACCATTCAGAATTATTCCGAAATTATGAATTTCAGAGAAATTTAGTAGGATTTTTGGGCAGGGTATGAGCTTGTAGCAAGGCTGCTACCTACCCAGGACAACAGAAAGAACACAGAGACCTACATCCATGCCTCGAGGGGATTCGAATCCACTATCACATTGTGTGAAGGGGCTTCATGCCTTAGACGGTACTGCCGCTGTGGTCAGCGTGGCAATTTATGAAAATTGTAAACTTTAGCAAAAAGTTATATTATTTAAAAAATATAACTTAATATTTAGAAGTGGAAACTTAGATCATTACACAGAACCAGAGTTTTGTTGTTAACAGAGGTTGCTTAATCTTCTTTTGATGGTGTAAACTGGAATGGTGACATAAGCTGCATATATACAGAGTACATCATGTGGAAGCAGGAAGGGTTATGGAATATTTAACGATGAAATCAGTGTCAAAGAGTACACAGAGTCGAATGGTAGGATGAGAGATTACATCGTAATGAGTCATTTTAAATGATTTGAAAGGAGCCGTTGTGGCCTGATGGAGGTGCAATCCCGGGATTTGCAGGGTTAAAGAAAACATCGAAAATCTCAGATAGAGAAGCTGGTTTCTGGTCGAGATTCGAAGCTGGCACCACCAGAATACAATCTGAGACAGTAGAATATGGTTTCGAGTCCCACGGGATTAGGAGCAGAGAATAACTGAACTGGCGAATGCCAGCAGCAATTGTAAACCACAGACCCGTCTTCTCGTCAGAGAGAGCGCCCCACATCAACAAACCCGCAATTGTCTGGCAGTAATAAATATCTGGTCTTAAACCCCAGATGAGCGTTATATTCCAAGACAGACTGGCCGACTGACCGTCGATCATAATATAAGACTCAACTAGACTCGACTCTTCAGGCGTAACCCGTGTGGAGGCAGTATATATATATATATATACGCATATTGTCAGAATTTAGGAGCGATTATAGACGGGGTATGTATTCGATATTGGATTTGTTGACACAAATCGGACTAAAATTACTCACAACGCTGTAACCGATCTGCAGAACTCCCAATTCGCCACAGTACCTGCTAAACACTTTCCAGCCTGCTGTGTCTTCAACAGCCGTTCCATAGAAACGGCTGCTAATGGTGGATATTCTTCAGATTCCCACGCTCTCGTCGTTACTGTCCAGCTAATATCCTGCAACTAAACTCTTGTGTCAAATCAAATATAGCGCCATCTACTCTCAGCCTCCCTATCAGAACTCAACTCTCGACTGCCAAATTTGAAATCCTTAGTCGGCGGGGTGCTCGCTATATAGCCTTGGGGCGAACCCAACAGAAAACACCGACTCCAACAGTTCTTCCATTGTTGTTGTTGGAGGTTACCTAGCGATAGCCTGGATATCGTTTCCGCGGTAACCTATTTACCGTGCCGCTGGTCAGAAGCTGCAATTTGTTTATTTGCCTATTGCAAATAAACGGCTGTACTCGTTGTTTGCTTCGAGGTCTTTGCCTAGCAACGGGTCTATATGCCACATTATATACACACACACAAAATGTACAAACAAGCATACAAAATCCACCGAACTTAACGAAAACAAGCTGTAATGCTTCGTGTAAGACAGTTAATCTCATCGTACTCAGTGTAATGAATATCATACAAAATTCCAAGAGATACAAGACTATAGTGTCGGCTAGGTAAATGCAAGGTATTAAAATTCACTTCAAGGGTGGTATTGAAAGAAAAATGTCTCTATAGGGGGTGCCTAAATTAACTTGAAAGCAAACCCTGCTCCTTTGGAGCTATTCCTGAAAGATTTACCCAAATCCCTAGGCTGCCGTATGCGTAATCATCTCGGTCCTGTTCATAGCGTCACTCTGCGTGCGACGCATACTGACGCCCCCCCCCCCATGTAGCATGGTTCATAAAGATGAGAAAGGCTTAAGCTCAGGAGAACCTGAGGCTCCCCATTGATGTCAAATATTTCTTCTCTGCTGGTGGTCTTGACCTCGTTTCACAAAATATGATTCACCGGCTCAACACCATCCTCAGGGTTACTGCATCTCACAAGGCAGTGGTCAAGTATGCTTAATGTACTCTCCAGCATTCTTAGCATATTTTTCTCATTTCTAAAGCGTAAAAGTAGGCTTATGAGATCACCTTGCTTTCTGTGTGTGTATCCACCCCCTAACAAATTCTGAAGACCTCAACCGATCTTTATGAAACTTAGTATGAATATCACATCAGGCCATATCAACGATACAGTTCATAAATCCCCCCAATCAGTTATAACAGCATTACATCTCATCAAATTTCAGGGGCAAATTACTTGAAATTTCTTGAAAGCCTGAACCTTCTTCAGGAAAACTGGTATGTATATCGTGACATCTGAGCTCGTCTCAACGGCGCGCTTCATAAATCTCTCACATCAGTAATACTAACACTGCAGGGTCTCAAAATGTTGTGGTAATGATCTCAGTATTCCTTAAATGTCTGAACTGATCGTAATGAAACATTGTATGTACATTGTGACGAATACGACCATTTGCTGGGCAACGGTTCGGTAAACACCGTCTGAAAGCCGAAACAGTAAACCCAAAGTGTTCCCATGGAATTAACACACGGTTCTCGCAGCAACGGATAAACAAGGAATAAAGTGAATTGTTTGAGGTGGTGATCTCTGTTCGGTTCTGCCGAAGTCTTAAACGGAGGGCACGTGAAAACGTTTAGCAGAATTCGTTCGGGAGACCATTCGTCAGACTGGAGTCGTAATTCGTAATTCAGCAGCATTTCGAGCGTCAGTAAATCCAGTCATCTAATAGAGAACCCATTACTATTCGTCAGGCTAACCCAGAATTCGTGACTATTATACCACACGAAGATATCTGAACTACATACTTTACAAATCCCTAGGCCGCGCCATAGCTCAAGCTGTTAGTTGCTGGCTTCCCACAGCGGCGGTCCGGGTTCAATTCCGGGGCTGGTCAAGTGGGATTTGTAGTGGACAAAGTGGCGTTGGGACGGGTTTTCTCCGGGGCAGGTACAATAGGCCAATCAGTGGCCACGGTGCCGAGTGGACCCAGCTGGACTCCACAACCCACTTACCAATTCTTATGTATCCCTGAAATCACGACTATCAACAATATAGCCTCTCAAATTGTATTGTTTTATTCACTTCATTACGAATGCTTACTTTGAGATGACCCATAAAAAGAGCCGAAATACTGGGGAAAGAGAAGCAGTCGAAGGGGGGACTGTTGAGGATATGGCACAGACGAGAACGAAAATATTGAAGTGAATCCCCATTACTGAAGGCCCTTACCAAGCCACGAGTTCATGAATAAGTAGCAGACTGGAAAAACTTAGAAAATATTATACCTAATTGGAAATTAAGAAAAGTAACAAAGTAATTGTAATTATCTGTAATTAAACGTAATCATCATCATCAGTAATCTGTCAAGACGACAGGTCCACAGTCTCTTCCAAAACAATTCCTCCATTTAATGCGATCTAGAGCTTTCTCCTTCAAATGACAGTATCCTCTTCTGTCCCCAAGGTCATCCAGCATCTTCTTACGTCTTCTTAAATGTAATATGTCCGATAAATGAAATTATTAATCAGAAACAATTTTATATTTATTAATCCTTGAAATTATTCAAGAAATTTCTACCTGTCGCATCACATTCACAGAGTGGAGTGAAAAGAATGTAGGCTATTAGTTCTTCCCAGAACTTCTGGTTTCGAACAAGCTCGTGGAAACCACGGAAAATCTGATTCAAAAGGAGTGGTCTCTGGGCCGAGATTAGCAAGTTTCTGAAAATATTCAAGAATAACAAATACCTTATTAGGTGAGGAATGAAATGCAAGAGGAAATTTCCTGGAATTATGGAACGTATCTGGAGAATAATTTTCTCGCCAGCTCTGACTATTAAGTAACTGGAATGACGTCACTCTGTCGCAAGTGGCACTGGTGAGATTACAGACGAGCTGGCGCCTGTTCTATCACATATTACGTAAGCAATCTTCGATCGAACAGATATAAGGATTTCGAATATTTCGATAGTAAGTGATTCGATGGCTTGTTTTCCAAAGTTAAGGCATGCATTAACCTACATATTTAGCAAGATTATTGAACGAGCTTGACCTCGTGGAAACCGGCTACAGGAATTGGGTCTTCCACAACGCCTCAGAAGTAAAACATCACAATCTTAACCTCCGATATAGAACAAAGACAAAACATAAGCATGAAAGTTGAAAAACATGCCAATTGCTATGGCATTGTATGCTCTCAAAGCTAAAATTCTTCGTAGAGGTCTCAGATGTAATAACGCGAATTCATTCAGACCAATGTGAAGACAGTACAGATGGAATTGGCGCCAAGTGTTTCAATTTTCTTTTAAGAAATGACAAAAGACCTTTAAATTGGTTTCATAACACTGGAATTGAAATTTTCTTACAGAAGCACATATTCCTACAGAATTAATCCTGTTATTTAATTATCAGAACCCCCTATATTGCATTTCTCCGTAAGCTGAACAGAGAAACAAAGGTTTAGCGAACCAATGAGGGAGCGAAGGAGTGCTCAGACCATTCTCCATTATACGATGCCATGTGCACTTGCACTGCTATTACACCTTTGGGATATGAAACTGCCGCTGTGTTGGTTTCTGGCATACACAGCCTGAATTAAACAACTGATACGCATTGAGATTTTTCCGTTTTTATGATTTTAGTTACGGAGAGGGAAGTGAAGCACAGAATATGATATATATATATAGATATATATATATATATATATATATATATATATATATATATATAAAAGAAAGGAAAACAAACGAAATATAAATAATTCATAATCATTTTGAACGTGGATACAATTTCAAGCTTCTTTCAAAGAACTCTATTTAAAAACATCCGTTATAAATTATAAGCCGTTTGTAAGATTTGAGGTTCTCACGGTAGTGACTATGACTATCTACATGGCACCGTGTAGATATTGTCTTAACAGACGTTTCGGAGGAACGTATCGCCTCCATCTTCAGGGTAGAAGAAAATAGAAGAAATCCGCAAGCGGAGAACCAGCGTGAACAGGTTCTCTTATTTCAGTTTTTATAATGGCTCTAAATCTTTCTTGATTAATTCATTCCGTTGGTTAATATGTGCATGTATATATATTGGATATGTATGGTAAAAAGGTAAAGCTGTCCCTGTTGACAGACAGCAAGTCCCATAGGATCGTGAGACGTCGAGGCTCCCATAATTTCTAGATAATCGGCTCACAGATGGCGATAAGGTTGTCAGCCTTACGCATCGGCCGCCTTTTACCTCCCAGGAAGATTCATGGTACTCATTTCTGTTAGAGGCTGAGTCGACCCGATGGCCATAGTGCGGCTGGAAGGATTAGGTCAACTGAAAAGAAAATCAAAATCATCGGGACTCGAACCCGCGACCTTCCGGCTTGTAGCATAGTGGCTCAGCTAACTACGCTACCGCACGCCCCACTGGATATGTACATGTGTATAAAATGTTCCGGAATGAGTCACTGGACACAGAGCGTGAGTGGTTGTTACAGGACGATCTAACTTTTCAAATACAATAGATAATATTTCAAATATACATTTCTCCACAGCCTGTGATAACAAATAATAGTCTAGTTAGGATTGCTCGATTGATTTTTATTTTATGTGACAAACTCTGCTTAATTGCGGAAATTATGAAGAGTGATTAAAGAAGAATATGCTAATTTCGTGGGTAGATTAAATATGTGATTTTGAATAGAGGAGAGTAGGCTAACACAATTCAAATTCGAAGAGTTTCAGACATCGTGGTGCCCTGAAAGAAACACAAAGACGTAACGGAAATAAGAGGTTGCCGAACAAGGAGACGGATGACCATCAACGGAGATTAGGATGCAGATTTGGGAAGGAAACAGTCGTCAGTTCCAAGCGGATAAATCGCTATTCGCCTCGTGAGACTTCAGTAAAATCACGCGAAACCATGTCAAGTATGGCAAGTAACGCGGACGAAAATTAAACTGGATACATTTTTGGGATTTGGGGGTCTCACCTCCACCGTGGCCCTGCGAGTCGTAGGGGACGACAAAAGGGAAGTCTCAAATCTGAGACAGTAATATATGGTTGCAAATATCATGGGGCTCGGACCTGAGAAAGACTGCGCTGACAAGAACCAGCAACATATACAAAAGACAGACCCGTCCTCTCGTCAGAGAGGGCGCACCAAAAAAATACAAAACAGTAACTAGCAAACAGTAACAAATATCTGGTCATGAGACTCAGATGGGGTTCGACACCAAGACTTACTGAACCGACTGACTGTGACTTGGACTTGGCGAACATAGAGGGCGTCGCGTGGTCCAACTAATATACATGCCCGTTAATTTTGGTTTTCTAGACCGGAGCCGCTATTTCCTTCAAATAGCTCCTCAGTTATCCTCACAAGGCTGAGTGGACCCCGTTCCAGACCCACTACTTTTCAGAAAATCTAGTAGGGCCGGGAATCGAACCAGGGACCTCAGGATCTCTAGGCAGGAACTCTGACCACTAGACCACAGAGGAGGCTATCCTATTAATATTTTATGTGCACTTTTCCCCTGCAGCATAGTTTCTACATGAATTACCATTTCACCCTCCCTCATGTGATCACAGTAAGAATACTTGGCGCGAAAACACTTATGATGCTCCTCAATATCTAATTCTCTTCAGCACAGTTTTTCGGTAACACGCCTTCCATAGCTAACCACATTGTTAATTTCGGTATTTTGCCAGGTGGGTGTTGTGTGACTTGTCTGGCGTTAAGCCTATTTGCGACAAAATATTCCGTCAGTCTTTATGATAATATAGGCCTATATGCCAGGGTTTCTCTGACTTTCTCCAAGACTATTCATTTCGTATCAGCCTAACTGTCGTCAGGCATTTAACTCGTATATAACCTGACTATGTGCATGAAGGTAATTATGACAAATCATATTGTAACGCATTACTAGGCAACGGCTGGCTGAACACATTCCCGAGCGTTACGCTGTTAACGAGAATAGATGTCCGTTGTTGGTCAACGGGTTTGGTTATCACGGTATTACAGGCATATCCGGCACAGCGCAGAAATTAACAGCAACACTGGCACCGTTGGAGGCGGTGATCTCTATTAGTTTCTCCGGTTTTTTCTTTTATAAAATGGAGTGTATTCGTCAATATTTGCGTGTTCAATAGTTGAAGTGTTATCAAGCAAAGATTAAGCAAGCAGACGTTGAAGACTTTTTGTGTATAGATACAGTAATCTTCAGCGTTATAGTTACTTGTAATGACCACTTCTGATCATCCAATAAACTCAATCATCCAATCCAGGACCCACAATTATTCGTCACACTAACCCCTTGTGGGCGTTAATATTATACCACTAACCAACTCATTAGTGCGAACGTTGCAACATCCCATATCATACACACAGTGCACTAAGAGTTTACTCAGTGTTTGGTGTTCTCTCATGTGTTTTGCAATTCTGTACCCACCTCTTCGCCATCCCTCTCCCATTTAGGGCTTAATTTTCATTAAAGTTCTGTTTTGTAACCCCCTCCCCCACCTCTGAAAAAGATGTTTTGCTCTCCAAGCTAAAATCCAGTGCAATATCTTGTATTTGTAGGGAACATCCTCGCAAAATCGTAATATTAATTATTCCTATCCTAATATGTTACACACCCTTCAGCAGAAACATACACATAAATATTGAAGCTATAGAAAGGACAAGGCAAAAGGCAAAACGGGGAATGCCCCAGGGAAACAGGACTATAGAATATGGAGGGACAATCTTGCATATCTTATGACGATAGTATGAATACGTTTCTACAAGAACACAGACCAGGGGATCGTAAATACGATTACATAAAATATTCATATAAGAGTTGCATGTACGATTCATACAGGAGAGACAGCGATGCGGAGCATTATGTTTCCAACGAGTGATAAATCTCACACTCTAACCCAGTTCTGCCTGCAGTAGGAAACTGAAATTTCCTGCTCAGATAACAGAATCTGTTTCGTGTAACTTTAGCTACTCCGACATTTATCAATGTATGTTTTGTAATCCTGTTATCCTATAATCCTGTATGTTTTGTGTTTATTAAACGTACAAGAGAACAAATTTAAATTCAAGTAGCATGTATCTATTCGTAGCCCCCTCGACTCAGGCCGATTGTCTTGCAATAACTGACTATTTGACGGTCGTGGCATAGCTCAGGCGGTTAATCATCGGCTTCTCGCAGTGACGGCCCGGGTTCGAGTACAGGTGAAATCATGTGGGATTTGTGGTGGACAAAGTGGACCCGGGGCAGGTTTTCTCTGACTACTTCGATTTCGCTGGCTAATTCTCATTCCCCCGACTGCTTCACGAACATCGCCTATCGTCTGGGGCAGGTATAACAGGCCAGTCAGTGGCAGACGTACCAAGTCGACTCAGTCTCACACCGTCTCAAAAGAAAAAAGTAGCTGACCTCACTTTCAATTCGGGACATTCCATTTTCGTAATATGACCAAAATGATCATATATCCAATCCATTGTGGCCTGAATGACAACACTAAACCCTCAACAATTACGTAACGAAGAAGTTTCGTATTTATGTTACCTTTGACTTTTGACTAGTATGAAAATGTAATGAACTTGATTAACTGGGCATATAATTATATATATATATATATATTCTGTAGTAAATCACTTAATATTGAATGCTTTCTTTAATGTGATCACGTGTTGGAAATACACCTGCTAATAATACTGTGGCGTATAGATCCGTTGTTCGGCAAAATCCTCGAAACAAACAAAGAGACAAGAGCCGCTGTTATGCAATTGAGTTGTAAACACGCCTCTACAACAACAGAGTTACTGTTGGTTACGGTATCATGAAACCCATTGTTATGCAGCTGCAACAGTAGAACTACAACAACGGAAAAGGGAGATTTTCTGCGTGGTCCGTGCCGAGGAGTTACCTTGAAGTAAAATGGGGCGACCTAGTTGAAAGTCAGCCCGTGAAGGGAAGACTAGAAGGTTGGTGTGAAATGGCCGCGAGCCTGAGCTAGTTGTCAGTTGAGTTCTGCAAGGTATGCTGAGAAGAGATATCTCTATAATTTAGATATCAGTTGAGAGCTGAATACAGTAAGGGCGGTTATGAAAATAGGACCTGAGTGCGGGAAGCTGAAGAATCTCCACTGTTAGAAGTCTGGCATAACAGCCCCAGTGGGCCTAGGCCTACCTCCATGAACTTCTCCGTTCACTTCGGTTTTTCTAGATCTTAGACATACGGTAGGACTCCTTGGGCGAGTGATCAGCTCGTCGGAAGGGCTCTACCTGTACACAAACACAGAAAAATGCACACAAACTTCCATGCCCTGAGTGGGATTCGAACCCACGATCCCGGTTTCCAAGCGAGCGAAGACAGTACATGCCTTAGACCGCTCGGCTACCGTGACCGGCTTGGAGAACACTTAGCGAATAGTAATTTTTAATTGTGGAAATCAGCGATACTTGTAATTCCGAGTGGTGTGTATAAGGTGGTCCATAAATCCACTCACCAATCCACACTCCGTTTATAGTCAACCCTAAATCGTGCCAGTATAAATGTGTATAAGGCCCACTTCATCAGAACTATGAACACAACTAGCTAATGGCATTGTTATTTGTGTTAGATTCTAGTAAAATTGGGTAACCTAAAATTTGATAAAATCGGTGATGTGTTTAGTAGGTAATATATACGAGTACTATTTCAGTTGCATGACTGAAAGACACAAGCAAGGTGTTTTGAAAGGAAGAATGGGGGAGTGCGTGTCAAAACCATAATTCCAGTAACTACCACGCTCTTAACGATGATGAAAGCAAATCAATAAAGCACAGTATGATAGAAAAAGATTGTGAGAATGCTTCACCCGGCCTAACAAAGAAACAACAACATATTTCGATCAGAACTCGTTAAACCAACTTAATTCCATACATTTTTAGCCACATGAACCAATTACCAGTATTAACTTTACTAGTGGATTCTAAAGGGTTCAAACGATGGTGTATAACACTCGAACTACTGGGATTTTGGACTTTGTCCATCATCTGCAGGGTAGGTGCCTCCCCTCTAAACCTGAGGACGGAAACAGATCCACTTTCCGAAACGTTGCTTTCACTAAAATTCTTGAACACCGGACGATGGATAAAGTCCAAAAATTCTAGTTAATACCGAATCTTCATTATTTTACAATTTTCGTTTTTGTTAATATATTACTACACAAGTACAGAGTCAGACTCTGTTATATTTCATGCAACTGCCATTTTTTGCTTCATATTCTACAAAGAATCGCTTTTAAAGTGTGTATATTTGCGATGGCCTCCCCTTCTCACAAGTTCGCGCGTCCGGCTGGTGCTACTATTTGCTGCAGGAACTTAATAAGTACGGCTTCAGGGATTTTTCCGAAACCATAAGTACATACTAAGTTTAGTGGAAATCGGTAAATTTTTTTCAAAAGATGAAATGGGGTTAAAGTCACAAACACAGATGGCTTGGTGGTCAAATGCAACAATTTTCTCTCCTTAAGACTGAAAGTGGGGGCTGAAAGTGTCTGCAAAAGTCGAATGAGTATCTTAGTATTTTTCAAGGATATAACCATGAACGATGATTCTGCCAGTCATAGAAACAGTGCTATATATGTGATCCGCGGGCCTCAAGCTCCACATTCATGACGAGATGAACGTAAATTCTTAGCGTTAATCAATTTTACATGCAACTGAAGCGAATTATTTTGTATGAAAGAATTCTATGAAATCGCGTGTATAGACCACTGCATCTAAAACAAATAGAGTAAACTAAAGTAAAGCCGTGGAGCCACATAGGGTTGTAAGACGTTGAGGGTCCCAAATTATCTAGACAATCGGCTAAAAGATGGCGGTAAGTCAGCCTTACGCGCCGGCCGCCCTTTACCCCCAGAAATATTCCTATTACTCATTTCTCTTAGATGTTGAGTAGACCCCATAGTGCGGCTGGAAGGATTAGGTAAATTGAAAAATTCCACCTCAACGGGATTCGAAACCACGACCTTCCGGCTTGCAGCATAATGTCTCAACCAAATACGCTACAGCGTGCACCCGCATCTAAAACAAGCAGCAAATTTAATTCGAAGTGAAAATAATACGTTGTTTAATGAAAATAGACTCGAGTAACAATTAGGGAAGAAGTAAGTAAAATAAAGATCAATGCCATAAATTACATAGACATGAGTGAGGTGCTTGCAAACAACGACGAGTTCTACCGCTGACTACTTGAGTTAGTCTGTTACTGACCTTGAGTTCCCACGCTGGCCGGGATTTGCTAACGGAGACACGACAGCGCTCTGAACCCCCATAGCAGATCTTGTGTCGCCTGTCTACAGGATCTTACGCAGTTTTATGTGGAAAACCTCTGAATATACGTCGCACTTTTTTATTCTATTTCGTCAAGATATTTATATTGATGTGTAACATTCATGTTCACCAAATCACGACACTTTCTACGCATAACTTAATGCGAACACATCTACATGACCATTGTGAACTATTTTCTACACAGCTAGTATTCAGTAAAACAAACTAGTTGTTAATGAAGCTAGCAATTACACTGCCTTATTAGCCACATAATCCGGACACGAGAACGCGCAATTCATCAACAAATTCATCGTCGTTAAGCAGTCATCAGAACCGGGCACTACACTCGACACCACACGCCACTTGCTGCTTTGAGCAACACTGAATCACTCCATACACAGTTACCTGCACGACAAACGAGTATGGCAGAGAAACTGATATCTTGTGATCCATGCCATTGCCATACAGTGCTGCCAAAATAAGAGGTGCTGTAATGGAGACACATTTATGCATGTTTGCAGGTACAGACATTTCAGTGTACCACAGCATATTTAGAAGAATGTTGGCCGTCAGAACTCAGTTGTTTTACTTAAAATGTAACGAAATCTCTTTATACAGAGTAAAGCCTTCAACAACTTAAGTATTGCACTCTTTTCTCAGCCGTGGAAACAGTTGGATAGAAAGGGAAATCGAGTAGCCTGAGGCAGTGGCTACTATAGGCTACTATTCAACAGTGATTCACAGATAATATTGGTTACTTAGCATACAATAAGAAATTGAATGGGTTTAAAAAGAATGGCTTCAGAAATTTTTGAAGCAAGCTTTCCTGGTCAGATTTATGAAGCTATCCCAGCATACACGAAGGCAGGTTTACGAATTCTAGGAAGAAAGAAAGATTATTCGTAGTCGAAGTCTATGGAAAAAAAGAGTTGAAATGTTTATTCCAGTTTCTTCCTATGCATATTTTTCAAATCAATTTTTGTTTCCATTTTTCTGTAAAGATGGTGTTGATGTCACTCATGGAGGCACAAATCAGTTGTTGCAAACCCAATCATACTAAGCGTACAATATCGTATAGAATTATAAAGTAGTTGTCCTTACATATTGTTCTATGTAGTGTGCAGAAATATGTGCCGGAGAAAGCCATAGATTTTACATGTTTTATGCTACGAAATATACCAATTCTTCGACAGATGCATATTAGGAAGAAACTGGAGAAAATATTTTTTTTTTTCGAAAAAATTTGGAACAGTCATCCAAAATCAAATATTTTTAACTGCACCTAGAATTATAGGAGAAAAAGCATTTGGACTGAAGGAGAGACAGAAATGGTAACTCGTGTAAAAATAACGCTTAATATTATGAAAGTTAAAATAATAATCTGTTCAGGGGGTGTTGAAGCCCTTCATCGGATGAGACAGAAGAGCTTTAAATGTAGTAAAGGTGCGATCCTTGCCGTTTCTTTCCTCCTGATGTCTCGGAAGTTGTTTGTGAGAATTATGAACATCTGACAGGGATCAAGAGGTGAAATACTACTCTGACTTCAAACAACCCATGAGATAAAGGCCTACGTAAAATTAAGTAAACTTTAAGATGCGGCGTTCGCGGGAAAATTCTTTGACAGCTTTCGCTGCACCCAATCCTGATTCAGCTCATTCCACTTCATATTTTCAAAACTTATTTCTCTAAACCAACTTTCATATATTTTCCATTCTTTGCCCGTATTTCTTAATGTGACTCTTCCCTTATAGGTCTCCTACTGTACTTATGTATGCACTTGTTCCCTTCAATGTATGTGACTTTCGTCCCTTTCCATTTATGTTGTTTATTTAATCATCTTAATAATATCGGATTACGTGCACATAAATATCAAGAAAATAATGATAATAATAAGTAAATTAATTTATTTGTGTGATTTCCAACATCGGGTAGCCTATAGCAGTCGAGCACAGAATGTCTGCGAAAGTAAGTTGACTGAAAATTGGGCTAAGAATTAAATACAAAAAATCTAAAACATTTTTACAATTAAGTTTATTTCAGTCCGATGTGACATATAAGCCTTCACCACTTCAGCACTCAGTTACCTAACATGTTTCGATTCTTAATGAATCATCATCGGAAGTATATCACTACGATTAGGAACACACCAATACGTAAATGTTTTTATAATACTATATATACTTAAAACCTTTATGATGCTCACTATATGTAGTTGTTAATTTTCCATTGTCGAAATAGATGTTTGACGTAAATTGTTATAATAAGAACATTCTTGAAGTATATTACTTAGAAGTACGTAGTTGTGATCACTTCCATAAAGGATATTTTAAAAATGTAATTTTTCACTGCACTGTATATAAAATTCAATTTGTTTCACCACAGCAGCCTTCCTTTACGTTAAAATTATGTGTGTAAAAACTTATTTCTAAGTTAAACATTTTTTCTTTCTTTCTTTTATTTTTTTGTTCCTGAACAGATATAGGCAGGGTTTTATTTTCCTTGGTAGTGGATATTGTCTTCTATCCCTCTTGGCGATGTGTTCTTGTATCGTTTGTACAAGCAACACAGCACGCATATATACTACACCAATAAACATAAGAACACATCTCCAAGAGGGATAGACGACAATATCCACTACCAAGGAAGATAAAACACACCTGAGGATGGCACAGTGATACCGAAACATGTAGTGAAGTGACAAGTGAGACTGTGTGCACTAGAATACGGTCAATACATACACTTCATGGAAATAAATTGTGATACAAGTATATAACATGAAGACATATTTGTGGGAACCTTAAACACCGCAATACACGGCTCAATGTTCTTCAAGTCTCTCTAATGCAAGAAACTTGGCGATTTGACCTACTTTGAACAGTCAACAAGGATGTCTATACACAAAAGAATTGCAAAAATCTCAGGATTCCCATAAAAATGCAAATACATCACAGGCAGCCGTATTCTATCACTTCTCTTGCAGCAGCAAGTCGGCTTGCAGGAAATCTCGTGGGAATTCATGGAAAGATCTTTACGACGTCATGATATCAGAATGGAAATAGGAACTTTTTTGGATAAGAAATTATTTCCGCCACACTGAAAGATGTTATCGATCTAGCCATGTTCATACTGAGTACCAAAAACTAGATTCTCTGATTTTTTCATCATCTTAACAGTGTTATTTTGTTTCGCAGCTAAGTATCAATTTAGTAACAGTCCTGAGTTATGCAACATGTAAGCAGAAAATCTTTCGCTATCCTTCTCCCAGAATTTCTGCAACATAAATATTCAAAATTATTTCCCAACACAAGAGAGCTACTTTAATTTCTATGGGAGGATCAAAGTTTCATATATCTCAGATAGTAGATTCCGTGCCATAATTAGTAGATAATACGCAGTATTTTTCAACTGTTCTGTATTGGTGTGAAAAATTATTATTTTATTTTGAGGTGAAAAACAATTATAAGCATTTGAAAACACGGTGTTCAGGCAAAACGTTTCAAAACAGAAAATAAAGCAAGAGGACAATTCAAGATATAATGTAACGCGAAATTTCTTGGGTTGTGCAGGACGACTTACATCGTCAGGGTAAGGATATACACGTATATGGGGGGTTACTATGGGCAGAAGGAGTACACGAGGAATGCAAAAAGGCTACGGGCGGAAAGTATCTTGCAAAATTCCCACTCGAATGAGCGAGAAGTAAACATGATGAAGTTACTAAGACGAATCTGATAACGACTTCTTGTGACAATGGAAGGTGGAATGAAGTGTCTTGCGTTCGGTTCCAGGGGGAGTTTTGTGGTTAGAGGTGATTACCTCCGAGCTCTCCTGTCACATTATTAGTTGTCAGGAAATTATAAAAAAAGTCTATCTAATACAGTGTATGAAACAAAAGACTTAAACGCAGACATTCTTTCTGGGAGGAAAATATATAGAATAATAGATGAGTACGTTGTATTTGTTGTACATATACGTGTATATTGCAACACTGAATTCTGAATTCTGAATCGTTTATTAGACTCTACGAAATTTTGTAAAAAGAAAATCAGTCATCTTAGGTTCCCTCTAAGAATAAAAAGAGCCCGGCTTCAATCCCAAAGACCACTATCAGTTTTGCAATAAATATATTACAGAACTTTTCCGTAGAGTAAAAACAAGCCGCCAGAAGACGGGACAATTATCGAAGCGGTGTATGGAATATGCCCCAGAGAGTATGAGTGATGAATGCAAAATTGATACCACGATGATATATGGTACATTATTTATATTTTATCTTTTATCTTATTTTGTATCTTATACTTTAATTGTAACACCAACTTGAGGCAAAGGTTTTATTTTGGTATGTAATAGGACACGCTGCACTGATATGGATGCATATCGGTAGTTCAATAACTAAACGTATTTCTATGACGATGATGATGATTTTACACGACCGAAATATGTAGCAGGAATAAAAAGTCGAACTGTAAAATATTAAAAGTGAGTATATTTATTGTGTTGATGGTTAACCTATTTATATCTGGAACAAACAACAGGAAGCAACCAATGTAGATTTTCAAAAACCACCAAAATAGTACGAAGTTCGGAGATGAAAACTGCAAAGTAAATTTATTTGACCAATTATTTCGTTTCAGACCGGTTTCTCACCTCTTATTTGAATGGTATTAAATTCTATATTAAGGGAAGAATAGGTTAATAATTGTATAGTAATGTGATAGCTGTTCTGTCTAACTAACAGATACAGGGCATGAAATGTGTATTCCTGCAGCTTACTGCCGATGAGACGACACCAGCCTGTGTTCACGTGACTGTCCCTAGCCCAGTTACATCCTGCTGCGGATATCGCATAGTTTTGTCCATCCCCCACCCCACACACTGCATTTCATTAGTTTGCTACAACCCTAATGGATTTATTCTACCCCCCCATCCCCTCCACACCTACCCTTCTACATTCCTCCATTTACCCATGCAGCAATTCGCGACCCGCTGATACACACTTGGTGCGGTTAGTGTACAAGAGAAATCTAGGAAAGAGCAATTAATTAATAGAAATGGTGAGGTGGAGAGGCTCATAGTCTTTCGGAACTGCGCGTCGCTCTCAGCTCTTTGAATATTATAGATGATCTCTAGAGACTCAAATTCAGTTCGAATAATATAGCCTAGACGGTCTGTGATAGTGAAAAAGTTTATTCTGAAACTTGGGCAGATTGAGAGGGGCTAGACAGAGGTAATGCGATTAACAAAGAAATTCAATCTCAGGTTTGTTTTCATTATTGCTAGTGGGATGGGACTAAGTCCCTTGTAATGCGGTCACTTCTGGCCTACTGTACCAGCCCTAGATGATAGGTGAGGGTGATTGTGGAGCAATTGGTTGAATGAAGATTGGCAGGGGAAACCAAAGTACTCGGAGAAAACCTGCCCCAGCGTCACTTTGACCACCACAAATCCCAGTTGACCAGAGCCGGGATCGAACCCGGGCCGTCGCGGTGGGAAGCCAGCGACTAACCGCTTGAGATATGGCGCGGCCCAGCTCCGTTTATATCAAGGAAATGGAACAATTCTTTCAGACGCATGAACCGAAAGCGTAGTCGATCTCTGTAGAACCAGAGATGGAGAACACGCAATTCGCCGACCAGCAGCAATACGTAATCAGGTTTTATACATGTGAAAAATATATAAATACAATGGCGTGCGGACCCGTTGCTAAGCCGTGACTCTGTAAACAGCGGGCGTTCCTAGGTAACGCCAGCAATATACACGTACGCAACAATAGAACGGGGTTATATAACCCGTTTCTAAGCAACGGTTTGATAAACATATTTCGGCCAAAACGGACACCAACTCAACAAAAGAAGAACAATGTTTTCTACATTGTCCGTACCGAGATGTTATAAGCAGGAGAATCAGAAGCAACAAAGCGAGTTCGAATAACTCCACCGTAGCCCTGCAAGTCCTAGGATGATACGAAAAGGCAAGCCAGTGCCTGGAGGTATGACTGAACTACCCTATTCCTGGCCCTTCATTTGGGGGGAGTCCCGAATCTGAAACAGTAAAATATGGTCATGAGTCCTGTGGGACTTGGACCTGAGAGTGACAGAGCTGGCGAGGACAGAAACAACCGTAAACAACAGACTCGCCCTCTCTTAAGAGAGGATGTTACTTAAGGACCATTACCGCAAGAATTCAGTTGAAAAATTCTCTGGTCGTGGGTCTCATGGGGCCTGGAGCTAAGAAAAATGATTGGCAGTAAACCGGCAGTCTCAGCAAAGCAGTGGTGAGGACCAGCAGCAATTTTAAACGACAGAACCATATTCTCGTTCCAGGAGATATTACATAAGGACTAAGGTCACAAATGTTCCTTTGGGAAATAAAATTACTGCTTGTGTGCCTGAAGGAGTTTGTCGCCAAGACGAACTGATACTCGGTAAACCGTCTGTCTTTAAGTAACTCTAACAACGAAGCAGTTGCTTATTAGAGTTGTCAGCATTTCTGTTGTGTGAAGTGAGGTAAAGTAGCCAGCTGGCTGGTGACAGAGTTCAGTTGTCAATAGTTAGTTGGAAGTCAGCCTGTAAAGAGAAGACTTGGAGGTTCGTGTGAAATGGCTGCCAGCTTAGGATTCAGTTATTCGAGTTGTCGCTCTTCAAGAGTTTTGCACTGGCAGCTGTGTTGCGCCCATACAATAACATACAAGTGGGGAACGCGAATAAGGAAGATTTGTCTAGACGTTTCTAAATCCAGGCACACAAGTTTAAATTTTGTGACTTGTACAGAAAGAATAAAATATGTTTAAAAGGCAATAGGTTTCGGGAGTCATATTTTTAAAAGTAAAACGAAATTAGCTACTAGATTGAACCTCCTATTTTCAAGCGAGTTGCCTTAATCTTCTTCGGCTTCACGCCCTCTCAAAATTCCCACAATTCCTGGCTTTCTCAGGCTCTCTGAGGGTATTTTAAGATTTTGCGTTTTGTGTTTGTTTAAACTGGCCCAGTATCAAAAGTTACTCTGGATGAATCGTATTTGGGGCTATAAATACAGAACACGCTAGTCTACAATTTAACCGGAAAGAAAAAAGTTGTATATCGATATAAATTATCCACATTAACCACAATTGATGTTGTGGGTTAAATGAAGTGGGAAGAAATGTAATTTTAAGATTGAGTACAATTCTATCCACTTCAATAATTTATTTGTTTGCGTGTTTAATGGACAGCACAAAGATGAATTTTAAAATAAGAAGAGCAATGAGACAAAGAAATGTACACAGAAAGAACGCCAAAGAAGGTAACGTGAAGTATTGATAGGAATATTGAGATTAATAATAAAGGAAATTTCCCTGTGTGGAGACGGGTTAGAACACCTCCACCGTAGCCTTGCCAATCCCAGAAGACGATGAAAGAACCCGGTGCTTGGGGGTGCAGCTTAGCCACCCTGTCACTGGAGGAAATAAATACAGAGTCCTGGTCCTCCAGGTTTGGCGGGGTTGGACTGAAATAAGTTGCTCTGTGAAAGAAATATTGTTACGTAATCCAAAGAATCGAAAACCGGAAGCAATCTTGCCCAGCCTTCCAAGAAAATTTATGGCTCAAAAAGGTCTCTATTCCAATAATGATAAAAAAGGCAATTATTTTACAATTAAAATAAATTACAAGTATTGAAATGTTTGCATAATAATTTGTTACATATGGTGTGAAAATTGGTAGTTCTTGCCGTCAGTTAAATCTTGTTTTGATTATTAAAATTTCGAACTTAAATAGATTTTTTTTTTAGTTATTACAATTTTTGTCTCACTGCCCACTTACCTTGAAAACCATAATTTTCGTTCCATCCTGGATCTGATGGTGACGATAGAATTCTCTGCCCTCGACAGAAATCGAACCTCAATTGTCCGGTCATCCAGTCACAACTAAGCTAATTTAGCGAGTGAGTAGCGCGGTATAACTGACTGATTGACCCGCAGATTAATTTCATTTTGCTGCAGATGACGGATGGACGGCAGTGAGGTGCGTGGGAAAGGAAAACGAGGGTTTCGATTGCACCGTGCGGCGTTTGTGCCAGCAGATAAGCCTGTTACCACGTGCAGCGGTTATTTATTATTGCGACATTTCAATTAAAAAGACTTTAAATTTTGTTATCAGCAGTCGAATTATTAGCATATTTAGCAATATATATTTACTTACTTACTCATGGAGCTGGGCCCTACTGGAGGAGCCGCCAATTCTGCAGCTACTCAAGAATTTCCCAGCATTTTATGGAACCCGAAGGTTCATTACTGTGTTCACAGGAGCCCTCCACTAGTCCCTATCCTGAGCCAGATCAATCCAAACCATAACATTCCATCCTATCTCTCTAAGATCCATTCTAATATTGTCCACACACCTACGCTTTGGTCTTCCTTGTGGTCTCTTTCCTTCTGGCTTTCCCACCAATATCCTATACGCATTCCTCGTATATATTAGTGTCTAATATTGCACAAACCTGACATAAACCAAGGTCATTTCTAAATGGCGTTATGCGAGGTATTGTAGATAAACTTCATCTTCGTACAAAATAGTCCTGCATCATAAACGAGGCTCTGCACACCGAGCCATTTCGAAATAAAAATACGTCCGGTTTGGTGGAAATGACAAAACCAATAGGTCGTAGATGTTAATTAAAATTTATCTTTTTAATTTTGCGGACTGAACAGTAAACTCTGTTTCATGCACAACCAACTTAATTGTTTCGATAACATGTACTTCAACCAACCTCAAGATTTTCCTAGAAAACTTGGTTCAGTATTCAGAATACAACTCATCGAAATTTAATTAAAAGTACCTAACTCATAGCACGACTTTTATAAAGTTTAATTGGATACACAGGAAAACGATCTTGGAGGAAGCTGATTTCTGGATTCAGGATAAGATTCCGGATACAGAGGTCGTGGATTCCTCTAAAACGACGGTACCCATTCACCGGACTATAAGCTGTCCTATTCCAAAACTCCGTATTTTATGATAACTTCGTTGTTGGAAAGAGAACACGTTTCAGTAAGACACAGTGATATTTTCTTGTCGTTGGAGCACAACTTTGTGTATTGGCAAACAGGATGGGCTGCTGTTCTTCTGCAAAGCAACAGAGATATAAGTTCTGGGAAAGTATTACGATGTCTACCTTCCTTCAAGTGCTCCGATCTATAGAAAGTCTCTAAGAAACCATAAATCCGCAATTCATAGCTCACGTCGGTGATCTACTAGAATTTTGAACACCACAATTTCCAAACACCTGTCATTACTGACGCACGATCTCATAGTTTCTTAGTCTCAGACATAATAGTTATCAGATCTTCGACTATAACTGATATTATCACTCGACGGAGAATCTCTAAATGTTATGCGAATAAAATATTGGTTGGTAAGAAAGTCTAGGTCAATAAAATTGATAACAGAAGTAGAAGATTGGGTAAATTTTTGGAGAGCTAAAATATACTCGTAGAAACCAAAATCATCAGTCATCTGCAACTTCAATACGGAGATCGCTTGCTAATGTACAGGAAGAATACGTTAAAAAAAACACAATTTCGGAAATTCAGCTCTAGAAAATGGGAGGATGGTAATTTTATACTTTCAGAAAGCCTTGCTAATGACTGCCTTCCGTTTTCACAACTAGAGGAACAGAAACAAAAAAAATAAATAAAACTAGAACCTAGTCCTTCATGGTATATTTTTTATTATACAAGAAAAAGCATTTAGTGTTGACTGCACAGACGTCTGAAGCCTCGTACCAACGCAGATGGGTAGAGGCCATTACGGAGTGAGCGAAAGAGAAGAAAGAAGAGGAAATGGTGAGGAGGAAAGGAGCAGCTGCTTCTGCCATACCGCCGCAAGTCTGCAGTTCCTCTGCCGTTGTTACAACCATAAGGTTTATGACTCACACAACATGTTTTCTATTCCACAACAACTCGACGGAGTATGCCACTACTATTTCATAGCACTAAATCCATTCGTCGCAGAGATGTAAATATTTTAAACTCTCACAGAGCTATTAATAATTACTTTTCGGGTAAAAACAAAAATAAATTATTTACAGTTTGTGTAGAGAACCACATAATATTATGAGAAGCCTCCAAGTATAATTAAAATGGTTAAGTCGAGGAGGACGAGATGGGCAGGGGAAAGAAAGAATGCGTATAGTATATTGGTGGGAAAGCCTGAAGGAAGGAGACCACTGGGAAGACCAAAGAGTGGGTGGGTGGAAAATATTAAAATGGATCTTAGAGAGATGGGATGGGATGGTATTGGGTCCGTAAAATGCTGGAAATTTCCTGAGTAGCTACACAATTAACAGCTTCTCAAGAAGGGCTCAGTTCCATGAGTGACCACAAAATATTTCCATCTGCTACCATGGACTTGTTATATTTCTAATAATTCTTTGAAATTTATAGAGTGTATTCGGTGAGGTCACCTAACCTAACTTCCGCCTTTCTTGAAGGAGATGGCAAAAGATTATTCCTGTGCTTAATTAACGCAGCACTATGCCATGGAGACTTATTGAGAAATGGAGGTATAGCTCTATCATTCTTGACCTCGGCACTAGACGGAAGCGAGTGGTAAGTTCCACGCCTCGGATATAATTTTCCACTTCTTTTATGAAGACTGGATTAGATAAAACTGTCTGCGTTTTCAAGCGCTACAGATTCTAAGAGATCGTTAAAACCCTGCGGGATATATCGGTCATTACCAAACATTTACGTAGTTTGACCTGAAGGAGAAAACATATTGGTAAAACCAAGAGCGCAGGAAATGGGAAAATTTTATTTATAAATTTGTCTTACATTTCACTCATCATTACTACAAACTGTACCATCAGTGTCTGAATGGGGTTCAGAACCCTTCTCCGTCGCTTTTTGTGGTGGCGAAAGTTGGAACTACGAGTATGTCACTGTTGTGTCACGCTTCGTCCCTGATTTGACTTCACACGATACACAGCTGCAGCTGACTTCAATAATTTGAATTAGGTTGGAAATGAAAGTTAATTGTTTCGACATTTTTGTGTGGCTGCTAATGAGGACGTCTTCGCCCCTCTCAATACTACACTGGGATGGCCCAGTGGCTGCACGATAGCGCCACTGTTTGAGAGGTTATTCTCGTAACATATTTCCTACAGACCTCATCTACAATGGCCTCCAATACTGTCCTCATTAGTGGCAATGGGAGGTATGGGGGTGGCCAGTGGATCTCCTCTGATCAGCCTGTTGTGTTGACCTAAACTGGAGCGAATCATGGTGCTGCTTCTTTAAGTGACAAGAAGGCGGAGGGGGGAAGACAAATGGTCCCTTCCGTATGAGGGCATGTATGGGTAAGGCAAGCAAAGACAAGTCAGCTGGCCCCTGTACATTCAAAGCTACCTCTGGCATCTACCTAGATATTTATTATCAAAATATGAAAGCAGTGAGAATAAATTGTGTTGACTTTTATTGTAATGTTTTCTTCAGTAATAAAAAAAATCGTAATATTACATTTCAGCATCCTGTTACACTGTTACTTACTATAGAGTAAGTTATCTTATTACCCTGAATTAGTCTGTTTGCAAGGAAGGTGGTCACTGAGGCCCGTGGGAAATGAGGGCAGGGCATATCTCAGTCTGAGCCAGTAGCAACAAAAACAGGAGATGTCCCTTTCTTGCAAACATGACCATATAACCTGACATATTCCTCATCCTATGTACTTCTAACCTGAAGATCAAGACACCGTGTTTTTCCTTAAGGACGGCATATAACGAAAAGACTACACGGTGCTACATCACAGGAGGCCATAATCCGAGCAATCGCAGGAGTAAAAACCTCAGAACTTATACAGAATATAGTATTTCACCCCTGAGATTCAAACTGGGTGTGTCTGTACAGACTCCACAATTCACTCATCTTAAAAAGTTACTAGACGACGTCACAAATAAGCAGAAACGCGGTCTTTACTTTAATAAAACACACTCAGTTCTTCATAGTTAATAATGATATAATTCTAGCCGAGGCGTCTGAACACTGAAGTAATTTACATTTCTTCTGCTATCAATATTTTGAAATCAAGAGCATGGATTAACTTTCCTTAATTAAAAAATTCGTTTAACCAATATTTTCTCATTTTAGATTATTATTATGAACAACGAATCGTTAGGCTCTATATTTTCAGATTTATTTATTTATTAATTAAAGACTGGGTAAACCAGAACTTAATTACAATTAAAGCTAGTTGGATAACTAACGATTAATTTTTTTCTAAGCCTAATATACTACGTAAATTAAAACTAAGTCATTTCCACTGAATTACTTAGTACTTTAACAGTTCTCAGATAGGCATAAAATAGTATAAATTATTCTTATATGCAAGAACAAACCATTGTCCTGATATATGTGACTATTAATATTCAGATGGTCGGATCCTAAAACTATAGGAAATAATAAACTACATTTCTGATCTTGGCTATCAATGGGGCTTGGGTTGAAGTTGTACCGAATTTTCAGACACATCAGTATGTAATTTGCCATCACATTTTAGTATAATATTATTATTAACATTAATTATTTGGGCCCGGATTTTTTGAAAATGCATATGCGCATATGCATAACTCGTCACTTCTCATTCGCCAAAATATGTGAATGGGACACTGAATATCTTCGCCTTTTTCCTCATTTTTTCCTTTGGCGCTACAGCCTTGGCCTACTCCATGAAACTCCCCTTTTCACTTCGGTTTACTAGATCTTAGACATTCGGTAGGACCCC
>NW_019735571.1:1438-71815 GCF_002891405.2 Cryptotermes secundus | reverse complement strand
AAAAAAAGACAGAAAATACACGCAGACACACACACACACACACACACTAAATATCCATGCCCTGAGTGGGATTCGAACCCACGATCCCGGCTTCCGAGCAAGCGAAGACAGTATATGCCTTAGGCCGCTCGTCTACCGTGACCGGCTTTACCTCATTTACTCATCTGATATTAAGTGATTAGTGAATCACATCCACCTTCCATTGAATTTCAGTTTTTAAATTTCTTTTTCCTTTTGCGAAGAGAAGTTATTATTTGTTATCTAACTTCCAGCTACATGCTGTTCCACTCTTTTAATGAGCAACGTGCTTATAACGAAATTTCTTTTATCTCGTTCTAATAAATATTATTTAAATAATATCTTAAGCTCCATGTATCTCAAATCACATCAGTCAGACTACAAATACGTTTAGAAAGACACACAAAGTTAGAATAATGTGCCTATTGCAACATCACGAACACTTGTGATTCTCACTTACTTCTGTCTGTCGGCCGCATAAAGGAGGCGTACGGTTGTGATCAATGTTTACATACCAAATCCAAACACTAGTGCAGTAGCTATTCTCTTATGTATGAACCTACAGAATTTATGAATGTATTTACATAACTTGGAAAGGGACTTACCTTGCTGAAGAAAAACTCTTCTACAACGGCCGAGAAAATCAAATGGGATGTTACACGGTCTATGAATTCAAATTTCATTCAGCTAGACCGATGAATTGCACACATAAGTGATTTGTTTCATTGCTGGCAGAACCGAGGAATGCCTTTCTTCAAATAAATTGGAGAAATTTAACCATATAACTGAAAAATTGATTTACAATAACTCTGATGTTCTGTCAAAGTTTTCTGTAAGTTTCTCATCAATTTGTGTATCTGTATGTATATCCTTCCACCGTTGCTACTTAACGCTCGGTAAAGACTTTCCCAAGGAAATGGAGTACTGTTGAAGGCGTCGGTTTTTATGCGGTCCGAGTCGTTTAAAAGGAAATTAGGCAATTAGTTGTTTTGCAGAACTACTTGTTACTTTAATGTCTCATCCACACCTAATCTCCCCAATAGTCTCTTCCCTTCAGGCTTCGGAGAGATTATCCTAGTCCTTGTTTTAAGGAACCATTTACTCAAATGGTATCCGAGATTACTTGTATCCACGACGTTCTCCCGCTCGGAATACGGCGGGGTGCATCAGGACGCCTAAATAAATTTTTCAAAGGTTTTTCATAGTGCTTCAGTGTGAATGTTGAGGCAAGTATTTTAAACGGTTGCTGTTGCATTCCCTTCACCTCACTGTCCAGTGGAATCTTACTTAGTTCTACAGAAGCGTGTGTCTGCTGGCGACACAAAATCCTAAGTAGCCTCTAAGCCAATAGAAATATCTTTTTTCAAGACATAAACTTGTCTCTCACGAACTTATATTTTGTTTCTGTAAATCGTGCCTCTTTATGTATATTAATTTTCCGGCGTGATTTTCCGGATTAGGTACAGACAGAGAGGAAGTGTGAACTGAGCCTGAGTCCTCAGACACACCGGATGGCGGGAACAGTAACAGACTGGTAAATTCTATACAACTAATTTTCTTAACAAGTACGTGAATTTATGGAAGAGCCATAACAAATTTTATATATGGCTCTTCTAGATAAAGTTAAAGTTCCGAAATCTTAAATACAAAATGCTCCGTTGGATGCAACCCTCAATCACTCCCACTACCTCCAGTCCTCACAATCCAACTAAGACCAGGATTGGGGTCCTCACAGTTATGGTTATGAAGGTTTGTATCTTCTGGGATATAGCTCCGTGTTGTCCTCTGGAAGCCAAACAGAGCTTGTTAACTGCTTCGTGCTGGTTTCTTGCTTGGTTTGTTCTTCGACCCTGAAGATGGAAGCGATATGTTCCTTCGAATCGTCGGTTGACTTTCAAAGGACTACATAGCGTTATGTCCTAGAATATGAAACTCTCAATATCAAGTTTAATCTCCTATAATTCCTTGAGCGACATTTTCATGCACATATAATTTACGTTGTCCTCAATGTAGGAGACACGTTTCACTCTGATCAGTTTTCGAAAAGGGTGAGAGCAAGTACGAAGTTTTTATAAAAGGTATAATTGCCTCTGCGTTTAGTTACTTAAGCTGTATGCCATAAAGACATATGGGTGGGTGGATGTATAGCTCCAACATTCTTGACCTCGACACCAAACGGTGGTAAGTGCTCAGATTCACGTTCCAGCCGTTTTACACCCGGTACTCATTGGGCAGGAGGCTGTGTGGGCCCCAGAGCCGGTCTGGACGCTATGGAGAACAGGAAAAGCTGTTGCCCCTACGAGTAACTCCGGCCGTCGAGCCCGCAGCCCGTTGCTATACCGACTGAGCTATCCCAGCTCCAAGAAAAAGTTCTTATTTTTTACCCTCGAATAGAAAATTTCAGTCGTATATATATAAGCAGTGTAACCATAAACTGTTCAATTGGATGGTACACTTTTTTTCGTGGAAAGGCACTAAAGGCTCCAGGAAAGTAGTTCCTCTTAATATTCTCAACAGATGAATCCACATGCAATTTCTTGGCGAATTCAGAGTGACATGCCCGTAAATACTGGGGGCAAAACACTGGGTAAGTCACCCCTATATTTATATGTCTGTGTGTTCTGAATTAAGCACTGATACTAAGTGATTTCGTGGGTGGTGCTTAGGGATTCTGGGTGACTTGGCTTCCGATAATGCATATTATTGATTCATTTATCTGTTCAGTCACTGGCTGAACAAGACATATTTGAACATCTTGCTGCATTGATGTATCACTCCTCCAACTAGTGAGCACACACACATACGAAGGAGAAGACAAACATGGAAGCAACAAAAGGTAAATAAAGCGGAAAAGAGAGAGTTTTACTCTCAAAGAAACATTTTTAAAGGTGAACGACGATATGCCACAACATCGAATACATTGCCTTACGAAATAGTGAAGTGCAACAGTTTCAATACGTGAACAAATGCCTGAAGATGACCGAAAGAGGCCGAAACATGCAGCAACCGTTGTGATTTTAGTGTCATAAATAAAAGATATATTGTGAGCAGTTTCAGGTTACGTAAGAGAGGGAAATGAATTTACTTGCCGCTGCCTCTCCTGTTCACGTATATATCTCTGGCGCTAATCACATGCTTAGCCTTGTACAAAGCAGATTGTCTCCAGGAGTGTGCCTCTCTGCAGATTGGTATATGAAACTGCACGGCGTTATATCCCACAAAAATCCTCATATCGCAGCCACAACATGGTACAAAATATACCTACGTTGAGGTACATTAGGTCCCCATAATTTGCGACTTAATTTCATCAAGTTTCTCCAAAAAATTTTGTTCCTGTCTTATATTTCCAAACAGACTATCTATATACTTTTTGATTTCTGACCATTACAAATCGTGAAAATTTACTTACGATATTTCGCAATTCGTACACCCAACTATCGCTGACAACGCCTTTTTTTCTTTCAAGGCCTTGTCTTACAAGACAGAATATCTTTCCCTTAAGCGAAACTACCTCGAAAATCGATAATATTTTATATATTATATTTCTGGCTTCCTACGGGGTTGAGACAATATCCATTTGCTCCACCATTCTCTCGCACAACTGCAAACAACGGGTAGTGTCGGCGTCATTTGCATACAGAAATGGCATACTGGTATACAAAATTATTTTAATAAAATTACATTAGATTTACGCTCTAAGAATTCTGGGAGCACTACAGTCATTATTGAATTAATTTTTATCCAATATCCAGTTATTCAATTTCTATCTATGGCACTAGTATCCTTTTGTTCGACCTTGGCCGCCTTTTCAGTTTCTTAATCGCATACACAGTCGGCGGAGCAGCTGGTCAAGATGAAACTCAGACTTGTTCATTGTGTCAAGCTGATTTGTGGTTTCATTAAACAAATGCAGTTTAGCAAACGTAATGAAACTGGAGTTCCCATGCAATTAGAGCGTCTGGAGAAATGACAGAGCCGTAATAGAACTGGGATCCATTTGCTCCACGCACTGGAAGGAACAGAAGATCTCAGACAAACGTTAATTTTGGTTTGTTGTGGCGCCATTTAAATAAAAATGTCAAATAACAGAAACAATTTCAGATGAATTATTGGCATCATAAAGAACAACGCCGATAGGGGGATCAGCAACATGGATTAGCCTACTCCTGTTATAGGAACTACACTGCTCTGGCGACAATTGTTTCGGAACTCCCTGGCACTTATATTCTTTTTATTTTGATATCACGTAACGTAAGCTTAAAACATTCTCCAAGAACATAATTTTACTCAGAATGGAGGAAGTAACATGAGTACAAACAAATCAAAATCGGTGGCTTAAGTCCGCAAGCGAACTACACCGTTTAAGCGACAGCCGCTTGTCGGTGAATTTAGTTCCAACTTTAGCGGATATAGGGTGTCGCGTGTTCAGCGCAAAGAATCCCACGGCCGTTAATGTCAGTTTTCTAGACCGTAGCCGCTATTTCCTTGAAATAGCTCCCCAATTATTCTCAAGAGACTGAGCGGACCCAATTCCAGGCCCACTACTTCTCAGAAAATCTGGTAGTGCCTGGAATCGAACCCGGAACCTCTGGATCTGTAGGCAGGAACACTGACCTCTAGACCACAGAGGCGGTCGATCTTAAGAATTTGTACTTATCACCATATAATATTAGGGTCATCAAATAGAAGACAATGGGTTGGAAAAGTTGTATAATTCCTATGGCAGAGATGATAAATGTGGAGAAACATTGGTCCGATGACTTGAAAGAAACAGTCTGAGTCTGTACTGTAGAATAGTGCTGAAAAGTATCATTAAAAATAAGATAGCATGAGAACTGGAACTTTTAAGCCCGTGACAGGGGTCAGTGTCTGTTACTATGGGCAGAATAATTAATTCTCTGGTTCCAGAGATGAGAGGAATTACTTGACTGGCCGAGAAACTGCCATATTCCGAAATAAGGCGGTATTAGCTACCTACTTAAAACACAGCCACTCCATAAGAGATTTTACTACATTAAGAACCTTTCAGGCTCTTGGGTTTTGACGAGATAAGAGATATTTAGACTTAAGCGAGACGAAGTTACAACGGATGTCGAATAATATCACAACAAAAGCGTCCATTGCCTGAATGTCTCACCCAATTAATTCAAATTTTTTAAAACTGAAGAGAATGAGATTGAAATTAGGATTGTAAGCAGAGCTGAGTAAAAGATCCCATGGAAATACACGATTTAGAAAATATTTCTGAAGAATGGAGGTGTGAAGTAAAAATTGGACTGAACTGGCTCAGCACTGAGACTAACAGGACAGTTTTGTGAACATGTAATTGAACATTCGTGTTATACAAAGTCAGGTAAACTGTTGACGAACGGAATATTATCAGCTCTTCAGATATTCGGTTACAGCTTTTGGTGAACTTCGGTAATTTGAGAATTCCGTGCTCTTCGAAACGGAGGACATATTGTTCGCTTCTCTTTTTTAAAATAATTACAACACATTACAAATATATATATATATCATTATAGATCAACTGATATTTTTCGTACAAATATTATGTTTGTGGACATTATCCATTGTCCTATATTTGTCTAAAACGCAGTACTCTTTTGATTTAAAATCACAACTTTTCGGAGACTGAATTCTGTTTCCGTCTTCAGGTAAAACTACTCAGTCTGACTTAATCGATACAGTTAGTTCCTACCTAAGGACACCTATACAAACACTACATCGGTACACAAGCCAAGCACAGTACAAACCATCTGCGAAAGCTAGGACAAAACATTAACATATTAAAAATTCCACACGTATGAGGCGTTGCACCAGAGAACTGTCAGAATAAAAGTCTTTACTGGATAAATTGTCCGTATGTTACCAACACAAAAAAGAGAAATTTTCCCACTCAATCTACGCTGGACGGAGCTGTAATTTTCAGAATTCCGCTGTGATAATTGGAGTCCACATAATTGCGTACATACAAGAAAAATCAGTTGATATATGATTGAAGTCTCTACTTCAAATCAGTCTTTGCAAAGTTTACGCAATCCAGTGATACGATGAAGCGCGTTCAGTAATGCGAAACGCGCCGTAAGGGGAAGGAAATGATGCAGGATCAGCGTTAGGGAGAGATTACAGAACGAAGAGAAATTGACCCAATATGTCAGGCAACTTTCAGAATCAACTTCTTGCCGAACCGTACGTTTACAGAGGAGGAAGAAAAGTTTTATTTGCCTTCATTTCTTTATGTGGAGTAAAACGTGCAGCATTTTCGGATTTAACATCACAAGGAAATTGCGAATGAGTGACTGCAACAGAGAAACACGACAGCACGGGATATGAACACCGATTCAATACAACTTTATAAACAGGATATAATACCGATCTGTAGGCAGAGCATGTGAGCTCGTTTCATACCACGAAAGTGTGCGCATATTACACACAATGGACACGTGAAAAACGTAAAAATTGTAATTTCAGTAACTGAACGGTAAAGGTTACTTAAAGTTACCTTGAAGATAATATTAAAACGGCTCTTCAATAAATATATTCATTGTTTGGATGGGTTTCATCTCACTGTAAATAGTGATTAGTGACATAGCTTTTGTGAACAAAGCAATGAAAGATTTGTTTGCTGAGCGATTATTAGCTTCTGATGGAGAAAGTTCCTCCGTGGAGATAATACAAAAAAATTCCTTAAAAGAATGTTGACCTAAGATCTTGCTTTAGATTTATAACCTAATAAAATATTTCTAATTCACTTAATTCTGCCTTTATATTTAAGTCTTTTACCATTAATACAGAATCTAGCTACCCAAAACTATTCCACTTTTTCAAAGCCCCTTATCCTGCTACTAAATTTGGGGTCTCAGAAGACTAACTGTAGTACATCTGCAGGTTATGCATTTTGTAAAATACTCTGATTACGTATATTTCATCTAAACATTTTACCAGTTCTTCAGCAGCACGGGTTAAATACCTTGACATAAATACAAATTCAAAATTTAGCGTTGTACTAGCGGAAAATGTAATGTGACATGAAATATCTTCAGTTGGTCTCACTCCAATTTCCACTCTCTTACTTTTATGTAATCTGCTCGTTAGTGTGATAAATTAGAAGGAAAAATTGAACATAATTCCTTATCTTTATGGGTCTACATTTATTTTAATCCTACCGATAATAACTCGGATATGAATGATAGAGCGGATGGTTAAGTCTCGCTAATTTTACTTCCTCTATTTTCGGTAAAATTTAAGCTTCTATATCAAATATTTTTAAATCCTCCTGCGTTCATCATGCCGAAGATATCGGAAAGAGTAATCTGATATCAGAAACAAACCCCGATTTAGAATTTTATGTAACAAAATCATGTTCACAGAAGCTCAGTATTGCTGTGTACATGTTTGTGAATAACTTTATACCACGTATTCGAGCAGGAGTCTGATTAAAATTTTTCTCGAACAGAAAGATTGAACACCATTTTTAAAAAATGTCACCGTTTGGTCCTTTTCCTGATCCACATGAATTTGGATATTTCGTAACATGCTGTATGTTAACATTGCGGCTGCTAGTCCAAGCAACCCCCCCCCCCCGCCTACTCCAGCTGAAGGATAACCCATTATCTCTATCCTCCCTGACTTCTTATTGAGTATACCAGCATTTCCTCTTCCTATTTGGAGACCTTCTAGTCCATTAGCAAATCGGGTAACTTGGTTCAAGCGATAACTCTTCTGGCTTGCATTCCAGAGGTACTAGGTTCGAATTTCTGCCATCACACCGACTGTCCTGACTCAGAATTCTCGTGTTTTCTTTCAGTCTCTCCAGACAAATGCCCGGAAAGTACATCAAATTTAACAAGGATCACGTCCGTCCACTTCCTAATTCAGCAGTCAGTATCATCACGACGTTCGCAGCTGTACATGAGTTACTGATGGTGTCATTAAACGAACAAGTGAAGAAGCAAGTCCCTCGTCAATCTGAATCCGCGCCATTTTGTGAAGCGACATGTGTTCTGTGAACACTTAATGGAGTCCAATAATTACTTCCTTCTGGTTTCAGGGAAAGAGTACGTTTCATACTTCTTTATTGCGTGTTTTTTATTGCTACTGGAGTGACGCTAAGTCCCTTGTAGCTCAAGCGGTTAGCCGCTGGCTTCCCACAGCGGAGGCCCGGGTTCGATCCAGGGTCTGGTCAAGTGAGATTTGTGGTGGACAAAGTGGCGCTGGGGCAGGTTTTCTCTGAGTACCTCGGTTTCCCCTGCCAATCTTCATTCCACAAATTGCTCCACAATCACCCTCACCTATCATATGGGGCTGGTAAATTGGCCAGAAGTGGCCGCAGTACAAGAGACTTAGTCTCACCCCTCTAGCAATAATAAAAAGTCCCTTGTACTGCGGCCACTTCTGGCCTATTGTACCAGCCCCAGGTGATAAGTGAGGGTGATTGTGGAGGAATTGGTGGAATGAAGATTGGCAGGGGAAACCGAAGTACTCGGAGAAAACCTGCCCCAGCGCCACTTTGTCCACCACAAATCCCACTTGACCAGATTCGGGATCGAACCCGGACAGCCGTGTTGGGAAGCCAGCGACTAACCGCTTGAGCTATGGCGAAGCCCACTGCGTGCTTTGCTTCATGAACACTGTTACATAATTAGATTAATGTTAGACGTTAAGTAGATATGAGCTTAACACACTGATTATTGCAAACGCTCCGGAAGTCTACAAAATACATCCTGTAAATGTAAAATGATAATATACATGAAGACCAATGTGTTAAACGGTAAAACCTCTATTTTCAATTTTAATATTCTTTAATGATAATTAAATGTTCATCATTTTATATATTTTTAAATATAGAATTATTGTTATTATATTTAATTCTACGTCACACGGCCGGCCAGTCCCTGGCCACTCACTTTACCGACCGAGCCTATATCATTAAATATAGTTTTTCAAACTGAATAAAAATGAAACACGCTGGTCGACAGGAACACATAAACGCACCTTCACGGGTACACGTCTGCGTTTCGTGTCTTGCCTCCGTATATCCGCGACAGAGAAAGGACAAACTCTTGGAGCGTTAAGATTTATGGCAAAGTGCACTTTGTTTCGTGCTATAAAATAAGCAGGAGAAATGGCTCCCTGTAGTCCCAATTCTCTCTGCAGGTCTCCTGGAAGCCAGAGATGGGTCACTGGATTTAACAACACTGCAACGGCCGCTTCATTGAGCGAGGAACTTTCGGCTAACTAAATCCGAAAATGTAGGGCACTTGGGTGGAATTACATAATGGGCTATGCCTTATGACCATTTTCCATGCAGATCATAGTTGAGGGGCAACACCTTCTGAAATGGAGCCCTCACTACTCTTTTGGTTAGGTCCGGTTCGTTACGGAAAATTTCATATTTGTTTTGATAAAGAAATGAGGGTACTTCATTATCGATAATTATTTTCTAGTATTAAGTAGATCTCGCTTACCATGACGGCTGCATGTGGAGTGAGCCTAATCGCAGAACTTTGTTGAAAGATAAGGAAATATTGAACTACGACATGATAATTCTTCTGTATTTGATGATGTCACGAAATCATCAATGACGAACGAATCTTAGAGACAGATTGCTTCATGCAGTGAATTTGACACATCGCTGTATCAGCTGCACTGCATGTATTTTAACGTTTTTGACTTCTAAAATGGCGGTTGTCTTTCAACACTATAAAGAGTTCCTGTTTCTTCTTGGCTCAGATATTAAAAAATATTCATTGGGGAGATGACACAAAATTATGATGATGATAATATTAATAATAATAGTAAAAGGTGAGAAAGGAGGGCATGTAGCACGCATGGAGAAGAAAAATACATATATACGTAAATTTTGGTGCGAAAATCAGAGGAAAGAGACCATTGCGGAGACCTAGATATAGGTGACAGGATAATATTAAAATTGAGTTTAGAGAAATGGGATAGGGTGGTGTGGTCTGAATTAAACTGGTTCAAAATAGGGACCAGTGACGAGCTCTTCTGAAGACGGTAATGAACCTTCGGGATGTTGGAAATTTCTAGAGCAGCTGAGCGACTGGCAGTTTTTCAAAATGGGCTCAGCGATATGGATATTACACAGTAATTTCTAACATATATATAGTACAATCCGTCTCAGTAACTACATATCTGGCTGGCGGAGGATGCAAAGGTTATCTATGCGCGATTGAAGCAAGCTGGTCTGCGAAGCAAATTCAATTTTATTACTGGAATGTAAATTTCACTATCTAAAAAAGACATTAGATAATAAAGTTTGTAGAGCTTGAAGACTGTAATAGGAAAATAGATTCAAGGTTTATACAGATCTACCAGAAACTCCGCATTTGTTTCTTTGATATCACTGAAACTTTTATATGACAGTGGTAACTATGTATACCACTAGCTGTGATGTTAAAGAAACTTAGCATTTCGCGAAAATAATTTATATGTGAAGTTCGTTTTGTTCTCAGTATTACAGTGACTCTGTGTGATGACAAGTTGCACTGTACAAAGACGTATAGCAATACATCGGTACACTGCAATAAGTTTCATAACTTTCTTCCTATGTACAAACAGTTTTATTGTTTTCTTATCATACAGACTGAACATAACATATATTATCACAATCATTATACTTCAAATGATTTACTATTTCTTAGTCCACTCAACGTATATATTTACAATAATTATATCTGAAGTAAAGATTCATTATCTGTTGTGCAAATTGTAGAAATATTTTCAACATCATTGCGTGAGCAAGCTGACACATAAAATTAAATAATCTTACATACAGAGCTTATATGTGGTAGCCAATACACATTCCCAGTACACATTACAAAATATTATTTACAAAACTTTTAATGTGCTTTTTAATTGTGCATGCAGGACTAAAAATGTTCTTTCAGGTTCAGAATGGAAAAAAAAAAAGATTTACGACCTAATTCTCTGCTTCTGTATACTAACTTCAGCTCTTCTAAATGTAGCTTACACATTGTGCTGTAAAATTATGCATTCTGTATTGCAATGACGTCAGGATACATTAAACAGAAATATCAAAACAGGCCCTGCTCTCACTGAACACGAAGGGCATTAAAAGTGCAAAGCTACTAATAAAGTTACGGAAATACCTGACGTAAAACCTTTATGCGACGTCTTTACTGTGTCTTTAAAGGGAAGATAGAACAGTAATGTAGCAAGCTTAAGCACTGTCACCGTAACATGGCTGTTATGTTATGTTATGAACGTGCGGATTTGGGAGTCGAGCCGAAGACACGACACCTTTTGTCAGGGCACAAGAAATAAGCAAATTAGGGAAACTGTAAATTTGCAGCGCAATGGCGGTGGAAGTGCCTGCAAATATCCTTGCCTAAGGACTTGCTGAACATTTAATCTGTCCGAAAGAGTTAATAAATATAAAATGATCTTGTAGTAATCGATTTGCTTATTTTAATTTGTTACGAACTATACTACTACTAAATCAGTGACGATATCCCTCGATTATACAACGAATTCATTTAATACAATTTGTAATTCAGAATAAATAATTTCCTTTCTGTGACGTTTTATAATTTATAAAATTCTCTGTGGTCTAGTGGTCAGAGTTCTTGGCTAGGGATCCAGAGGTCACGGGTTCGATTCCCGTGGCTACCAGATTTTCTCAGCAGTAATGGGTGTGGAACCGATCCACTCAGCTTCGTGAGGATAACTGAGGAGCTTTAGCAAGGACATAGCGTCTCCGATCTATAAAACCGAGACTAACGGCCGTGGGGATCTATTGCGCTGAACACGCGACACCCTCTATCAGCAAAAGTCGGCACTAACTTCGTCGACAAGTGGCGGTCGCTCGGTCGGTATATTTCGCTTGCGGACTATAGGCCACAGAGTTTGTTTTTTATTTTAATTACACTAATGACGTGCTTGCATGGATTGTAGAATAATTACATTGCGAACTGAACAACAATTTTTATGGTTGCTGAAAGAATGGATCACATTGCACGACACATTACTGCCAAAAATAACAATAGAAGATACGTGGAATGAGTGTGTTCTGTTTATAAATTAATTCTCCCATGTTTAACACAAATACAAAAATATTGCAGTACAATATACAAACAGTAAAATGAGGATTTTCTTTAGATGCTCATAAGACTGTACTTAATATGAACTTCATGGAAACAGTAATCTTTATGCATACGGCATAAAATCTTCCACTTTCTCCCTCTCTCGATGCTTTGTGCTTAACTTCATGCATAACAAACACAATTCCTGCAAAAATGAAAGATGAAGCTCTTGTTCTGTTTATACCATGACAACAACAGTAACATGGAGTTGGCTTCAAGATACAGAGATAGGTAGAATTGTTGTAAACAAGGAGTAGTATTTAACCTTACGAGCTTCAAACATTTCGTAAAACAAAGCAGATGCGATTTTGTTTCGACACTTCATTCTTTCACGTTCTCCAACTGCTTCGTTCTTTGTTTCGTCTGAAGAGATTCCTCTACAATGGCATGAACGTTACCCGGCGCCAGAGACAAAGGATAGTCCACATTTTAGTACGTGAAGAGGACTTTCTTAAGATAATTTTATATAATTTATAGAGATCATGATTTCTGAGCAAGGAAATTGTATGCGGGACAGAACCATGAAAAAATACACAGTATATTTAGAGTACGATTTTCATCTACAGAACGTATTCTGCTTGTAGTAAAAGGTGTATTAATTCAAATAACGCCCCAATGTACGCGGTAGAGTAGTTGGTTAAGACACTGCTACAAGCCGGGATGTCGCTGGTTCGAGTCCCGATGAGGTGTATTTTTTCAATTTACCTAATCTTTCCAGCCGCACTATGGCCCTGGAGTCGTCTCAGCCTCTAACGGAAATGAGTACCAGGAATTTGCTTGAAAAAAAAGGGGGGGGGGCTAAAGGGTTGCCGGCGCGTAAGGCTGACAACCTTGCCGCCATCTGTGAGCAGATTGTCATCAGCGGGCGTTCCATCATCTGTTGCGTTTCCGTAGTGTGGCGATATAGCTTGATACTGAGGTCTCCACGTCCCGTGTCGGGGTGTAATTTCAATCCAACCACTTCTGATACCAGATGTCACGTAGTATGTGTGTGACTGTAGATGGGGTTTGAATTGGAGAATAGATTTATTGACCACTTACACACACCACTGAGAAACACGAGTAATTACAGCTCCATCGCTAATCTCCACAATTCACAAATAACCACGGTACCCGCCAAACCTTTTCCAGCCTGCTGTGTTTTCACTTTACGTTCCCTGACAACGGCTTTAATAGTGGAGATTCAACTTCACCCGCTCAGGTTTTCTCTGCACAGCCACCCGTACAGAACCCACTCTAAAGTTAAACTGAACTTTGTCCTTGCCTATAACATCTCGATGAGGACCACCATACCGTTGTCCTGAAACGGCAGCTGTTTGAATAGTCGCTGCTTAACAACGGGTCTATAGGTCACAATATATATTTCTCTTTTTGCTTTACGGTGTCGTGTCCGTTGTGTTTTGTCTTGCCAGATTTGTAGGTGCTGCTCACCAGTCCGCATTTTTGTTTTTCGTGGAAATCTTCCTATGATCTTATGTTGCTGTGGTTATATGTTGGCCTACAGGTGTGTGATGTGCTGTTTTCGTGTTTCTATATATTCTTCCTATGATCTTATGTTGATGCGGTTATATGTTGGACTATAGGTGTGTGATGTGCTGTTTTCGTGTTTCTATATATTCTTCCTATGATCTTATGTTGATGTGGTTGTATGTTGGCCGGCAGGTGTGTGATGTGCTATTTTCGTCTTTCTATATATTCTTCCTATGATCTTATGTTGATGTGGTTGTATATTGGCCGGCAAGTGTGTGATGTGCTGTTTTCGTGTTTCTGTATATTCTTCCCATGGTCTGTCCCTATGTGGAGTGTGTTGCCTGCACGAATGGCTGTGTGGGACTGGCGCCATTGGTGTTATGACTGTATATATTTCATTTGGTTTTAATTGTAGAAAAAAAGAATATTGCAAACATAAAAAAGGCCTAGGCAACGACTAGATTTTGGAGATCAAACAATATTTCGTTCATTTGTATATTTTATTTGTGTCCGCAGTAAATAAGAAAATGTTCAAGGATGTTCGTTATGTCTGCTTCTCTGGGCTATTTTCATCATTTCTACTGTGTTCTGCATATTTCCACAGGAGTGTCTTGTGTTTAGTAGGCGTTGTGCGTAGGTCGATATGTCTTTGCTATATTTTAATGCACATATATTAATATTCTTTGTTGTTCTATGTTGACTAAGGGCCTTAAAAATAATGGAGTGTAATCCGAACTAATTTTATTATGTAACTATTCACCTTGCAAGTATTCTGGCAAGATAATTTCTGTTACACGAGTCTCGAGAAATAACGTGCTGTCTCAGATTGTATCTATAGGCACTATTGACATTTCTTTGCCTGTTTCTTTACCTGAACATTACCTGTTCGCATTTATAATTAATACTTTTATAAATCTTCTTTCGCGAACCTCTGTGGTGGTATCTTGTGGTCTGGAAATTCCAGCAGGGAAGTTTCCTGAGAAGATATGGAGATTCTCTGAGGTTCCCCCATAACATTTTCCAATAAATGACTAAAGAAGGGTGCATGCACAATAGGAAGAAGGGGTAGGACAAACTGACATTTATGTAATCTACTGAGACCATGGAAAGAAGTCCTATTAATTAATTTCAATTCACCCCTCTCACCGTTTGCCTTTAGCTGTTACGCTCTCCATAGCAACGTATTTCGCTCACCCTTTTCACATTATCTAGCCATTAACTTGGTGTATGCTCCATGCCGGTTTATTGCTTAATTTACTCGTCTACCCTGGAAAGGAGACATACGTTCCATTGAAATGTCAGCTGACTTTCACCGGACTTCACGAAATTGTGTTCATAAAAATGAACGCTTCTCTTGGTTTAGCGGATCTGCTGGATATTTTTTCTTCCACCTTGGCATTACAGCCCCAGTGGGCCTACTCCTACCTCCATGAACTTCTCCGTTCGCTTCGGTTTTTCTAGATCTTACATATTCGGTAGGACTCCTTGCGCGGGCGATCAGCTCGTCGCAAGGCCTCTACCTGTACACAAACACAGAAAGACACATACACACAAACTAAACATCCATGCCCTGAGTGGGATTCGAACCCACGATTCCGGTTTCCAAGCGAGAGAAGACAGTACATGCCTTAGAGCGCTCGGCTACCGTGACCGGCCCCTACTGGATATATCTGAACCTATTCTAATTTCGATGTCTGCTCTTCAAGTAAACGATTTCCTTCTGCTAGATTAGTTTCATCTGTTAATGTTGTATATATGGACGTTAACGTGCTTGGAACAGAAGTTGTTTCTCTGCTTCATATTTTAATAGGATATTTTCAAAATTGTTAGAATTTTAATTGCATTTAAGATGAATATGCATGTTTTTTTCCTTCATCTTATAATGACTGCGCTAATGGAAGTGTTATTACTATTTCAGTAATAGAAGTTGCCATGTTTTATTTTCGGTTGTGTATTTGCCTTTGTTTTGTTTCTTTCGCTTAGCTCCTTGCTTCATAATTGGCCTTGAACTGTTGAGTAAGCAGATACATATGCAATTACAAATTGAAAGAAATATTATTTACTGTAAAGTGAGTTATGGCCGGTCACGGTAGCCGAGCGGTTTAAGGCATGTACTGTCTTCGCTCGCTGGGAAACCGGGACCGTGGGTGTGAATCTCACTCAGGGCATGGATGTTAATTTGTGTGTGTGTGTGTGTGTGTGCGCGCGTTTTCCTGTGTTTGTGTACAGGTAGAAGCCTTGCGACGAGCTGATCACCCGCCCAAGGAGTCCTACCGAATGTGTAAGATCTAGAAAAACGGAAGTGAACGGAGAAGTTCATGTAGGAAGGCCTAGGAGCACTGGGGCTGTAGTGCAAAGGGAAATAAAAGAGTTACTCTGTTAATAACAATTTAATTTTGTGGTATCGATATATCTTACGCCGGTTACGGTAGCAGAGCAATTTAAGGCATGTATTGTCTTGCTCGCTTGGAAGCCGGGATCGCGGGTTCGAATCCCACACAAGGCACGGATATTTAGTGTGTATGCGTTTATTCTGTGTCTGTGATGTCCTGTGTTTAGGTATAGGCCTTGCGAGATCTGATCGCCCGTCCAAGGAGTCCTACCGTCGAAAAAATGATCATGAAACTGAGAACTCAGCCCTGTGCTACAAAATGGGAGCAAGAGGATATATATAACTTAAATGTTGGATTGTACACTTTCGATATTGGAACATTTTACATATAATTAAGATATCTGTTTCGGAAATCAAAGTACCTAAAAAATCAGTTTTAAGTGCATATTCACCTGAATCCCTTTTCGATAAAATATCTGAATAGAAAGATATGTATTCTGAAATAATGACGCGACTGTCCAATGAGCTTTAATATTCCGTGTGACGTAAAACTCGCCAATAATAATGAGATAACCTAGTACCAGGCGGTGAGCACTACATCACTAGCATATCCATGATATGAGCCTCTTTCTTATACATAACGTTACATCACAAATAAAGTGCAAATTGCCAGAGGAGACAACTCATAATACGTACAATATGCCGCATATTAATACATATACAAAGAGTCAATGCAGAAATCCTAATACTGCGTAAAGGGCATAAGAATACTTGACACTTGTCTAAATCTTTTTGAGGCTTAGAGTTTCATTATTATTCATCAGGATTCTGAACAATGGCCATCACCGGGATGTAACAATGCGTGTTAACAAAACAAAACACAACAATGAGCACGCTCGAACTCTGAAAACGTATGCATCTTAATGCTGGTGTTACCTCGCGACTGAATGAAACGCAGATTTGGGCTAATAAAGTAATAGAATGAAGGAATTGTGAATTATGCCCGAAACGTTTATCGGAAAATTCATGGTGATTGATTCAGATCTGGGAACTAATTAAAGTTCTCATGCAAAATACAATTTAAACAGTATATCAGAACCAAACAAACTATAATTACGTAATTATATTATGATTAAATTAGATTCTAACGGGTTCTCGGGATCGTGTATAACATTAGGAATAATGGGGCTTTTGACTTTGTAATCGTGCAGGTATTCAGAAGGACACTAAACAGACAATGTTTCGGAAACTGGAACGGCAGCGAGTGATTGATGTTAGGTCTTTCTGACGGATCCACCATAGTAGGTGTCTGGCACCCCTCATTTGGGAAAGGAAACAGATTCAGTTTTCGAAATATTGTTTCTTTCGGCGTTGTTTAGAATATGGAACGATGGAAATCAGAAAATCCAGTAGTCCGAAATATAATGTGCTTACGGAAAACTGATACTGAAATAATTGGCTGAGTAAGAATTAGAGACATTTTCTATTTCAGTTCTCTCTCCGTTCTTAAGACATGTTAATATTTGGCAAGTCTCTTTTCCCAGGAAACAAACGCACATTATTTATGAATCTGTTGCATATATATTTTGTGAGCTACATATGGTATTGTGATGTGCTTCCTGAAAGCCGGTCTATAGGACATCCATCGCTGCGCAACGGACAATGAGAACACATGCTACCTAGGAAACTGTCTACCCAACAGAGGCAGAATTGAATTCCTATGGCAACGGATAGACCAGCCAACAGCGAAACTGAACCTTTGGACAAGGTGACCTCTATCACGTCCGAGCGTAGGATATAAGCGAAGAACAGTTCAGAGGACCAAGTCAGTTCTGATCCAACGCGAGGGGAGTTTAGATTCGACGAGAGCAGCTTCTGCGAGAGCTAAGAAGAGAATTATGATCCAGTGAGAGCTAAGGATAGTTCAGAGCCGAAAAGAATAAGAGAAGAGCGAAGAACGAAGACACTCCACCGAGAATAACAGTGCAAGAGAGTATAACAGTTTAGAGGACACGTCTGAAGGCGTTATAAGATTGAGGGTTTGTTATCCGAGTGTAGAAAGTGATTGTCCAATAAACGTTTTCCTCTAATCAGAGACCCATATAATTTTCTTGCCACTTTACCTAGGAAACACGCGACAATATTTGTTTTATTTTTATTCACTTCGCCCTTAGGGGTCATTTACAACCGATTTTCAATCCTCTGGCGTTTACAGCAGAATCATACTAAATTGTATCAATATTTTTATCAGTATGAGTAAATAAGTTACACTGTTTTGAAAGGATGTGGATTGGTTAAACAGTGAAAATTGAATAATGTGATTTCTTTAAAGAAGGTAGCGCATTTGACAACAATTTTGCTCTTTTCTTAATTATACTGAAGGGTTCAGGTGGATTATTTTCAAAAATATAATTTGAGTTTGTATACAAAATCACTACCACGTTAATGAAGTCTACCCTCTCGAAATACAAATTTTCCTTAGTGTAAAGAATAAAACAATTTTAGTTTTAAAGAAAAACGCTTAAATACTCCATTAGAGTTATTAAATATTGAATAAATATTACCGCGGCACATTATTACGTAATTTTATTTCAAGCTTCTATGAAAATGATACAGATTTCAGGACTGTCTAGAAATATAACCACAATATAACGCGGTTTATACAACACGTCATAAGTCAACGGCTCCAATAATATCTTCCTGTTGAAAATACGACTCGACGTTGCATGAGGCCATCACAGATATACCTTAATGGAGCTGTCACTTGATCCACGATAAGTGAGAAATCGTTACAAGGAAACGCAAAGCTGAAGAAGAGAAAGTAAAGACCACAAGAAAAGTAAAAGAAATGGAACAACTTGTCAAGGTGTATATATAGAGATCAGCCATATTCACCAGTGTTCGCTTCGAGATAGAGTGAGTGTGAGATCCGTGCTGTAACATAGAACTGCGGCGTAACTTTTCTACTAACAAAGTTCATATTCGAAAATATTACATCATTCGACACAGAGATGATAGACTGATTTAAAAAAAATATTTTTCACTCTAGGAAAATTCATGCTTTGGTAATGTACTTCAGAAAACAATTATGTTAGGAACGAGAGAATATCGCAAAAAAAAAAAGAACAATTAGCTCACATGAACTTTGTTAGAAACGAAAAGTACTGCCGTGTACAAATACATAGGATTAAATATGAGGTAGGAAATTTGTGGCAGTAATGTAACGAATGTTCCTCATATTATTATCAGACCTGTACTTCTACTAACGCGACATTTTCTAATAAGGAATTGTGATTAGTCGAAAGCAAAACATGGTCAGGAGAAAGTATTCCGTATATGTATTTATACAATTATGCTTCGAGAAATGAGACATTTCACGAAATAAATTTAAGCCAAATTAATATTCAATATACCTGTGTGTTACCCGATACAATCCGCCTTACTTTACGTAAATTAAGCTCACATAAGCAAGGCGACGGGTCAAAATGAGAACTACTTATGATTTAGGAATTTATTATAATTTTATACAATTTGATGGTGTTACAACGGGTAAATACGACGTCTTCTGTTTTGCCTTTAAGTCTGGCATGTTTATACCGAAACTGCGGAAGAACATACCGCTTTTGTGTTTGAGTTACATTACGCTTAAGCTCTGAAAGTGAGCCCATACCTACAAAACGCCGGTAAATATCTATCAGACTACACGGCGTCAAATGTCAAAGAGAACACTCTTAAATTATAATTAGTCTATGACACTATACTGTTCTTGTATAAAACCTTGGGCCAAAACTATCAATAAACATTAGAAAAAGTACGCCATTCCGACAGAAAAGCTACAAGCAGTGTGAAGAGGGAAGGAGCAAGTATCCATTCAAAACAGCCTCTGGGATGAGAATCGAATTCAGGACCTCACGAATGTGAAGCTGACCCCTCACTCCCACTATGTGCCAGACAGGGAATAAATCATACATAAGAAAGAGGGGAACGTAAAAAAAAAAAATCACAAATAATACTGTAAATAATAAAAACCGACTAAATTATAACCACAGACAGAAGAAGACAATAAAATAGAGCCAGATTAGCCTCATAGGAAATAGTTCCAGTCACAGAACGGAGACCTCTCAATAAAGAATAATTGGAATTAGACTCATATTAATGTAGTGACTGACATAACCTAGTATTTGTTCAAAGCATTCTTCAGCATCTTAATTAAACTTTGTGGCATATTGCAGGAAACTCTGTGCAAAAAATCATGGACACGGGTTTCTCGTAATGACTATACCACGACTTGACAGCGCTGGAAGATGAATATCCCGAGACTACATGCGCGCCTACATACGCGTTTAGCTAATCATAAAAAATGAGCCCGTTTTTGTGGAGCATTACCGCTACTGCAGAAGCATGAGGGGAGTATATTTTCCGCTGGCTCTACAGCTTCTTTGGGCCCTCGCCTCTGATTTTCGGTTTCATGATCATTTTACAGATGGTAGGACTCCTTGGACGAGTGATCAGCTCGTCGCAAGGCCTCTACCTAAGCACAGGACAATATAAACGCAGAATAAACACACATTTCAAACATTCATACCTTGTGTGGGATTCGCACCCACGATTCCGGCTTCCGAGCGAGAGAAGACAGTACATACCTGAGACCGCTCGTCTGCCGTGACCGGCTGTGGGGAGTATAATATATTTATAAAGATTAGTCTCAGGTTTTGGAAGGTATGATGCGATTCTTATTCAATATAAACTAAAGGATATTTATTTTTAAACTTGTGCAAATGTTGTTTCGTTATTATTGCTGCTGGCTTATTCATTTCTAGACTCCTGCCGATTCAATTGTCTTAATGCTAAGCAAACTGGCGTGATGTGTTCTCCTAGACTTTACGCTAAATGAGTATGGCTGCACTGCGCAACAGAAGAGTAGACATGTTGTACATACTGATCATAGTTTAGCAAGGATGATTACTGGGACATTTCCTCTTTGCACACGGACTAATCTCTTTGACTTACACGATAAAATTAATTACGGAGCATGGAAATGTTTAAGTACTTGGCAGATTGCTCAGATATGGCACATCATGTCACGTGAGGATACCGACCGGTACATTCCACATGCCCAGGGGGGACACTAACCTGGGGGTCCTGTGTTTGCACAGCTGTAGGCAAAGCGGCCACTGCGGTCAACATTCCCACATCAGAGAGAAAGGTAAAGATGTCCTGCACATAATTAAGTGACGTATACGATAGAGAAGTAACAGGTCGACGGAAGCTTAAAGACGAAGTCAACAATTTCTGCCCCAGCCTTAAATCGAAACCAGGCCGTATAGCCTACAGAATCCTGCAACATTGATTGAGCTACCCCAGTTCATTTCAATAATTTAATTAAATGATTCTGTATTTAATTACACTACACGCACCTAAGCGCCTTCTCTGTCTGTGTCTGAAGATACGGTTGTTTCTTACTACATTTCATATTAAAGCACAATTTTCATTGCTGAAGCCCGGCATATATGGTAGGAGGGTTAACCATGCCCGATGTTTTCGAGCCTAAAGACTTTCCCACTATTTTTTAATATTGTGACGTGCCGGCAAAAAGGACAGAAAACACGTCCACTGATAGGCAACGGCTGCGAAAAACATGGATAATTCAGTGGAGAAGCAATGCTAGCAGATCGTTTTCTAGGAATAGTTATAACAACAAATACGTTTCCCCGGAAATGGAAGGATATCTATCGAAACAAATACTACCAGCGAATAAAACGGAATCCTTGAAAACGATGTTCACTAGTCAGTCCGACAGGACGTTACAAGAATCCAGCTTCGATGAGACCAGTCAGTTTTTAGTGTAGCTCCGACTAGAGCAGAAGCCAGCTCGCATCCGACAAAGGGATCAAGATACTTCACCGTGATTAGCGCTGCAAGTAATTGTGATAGTGAAGTTGTGAATGGTTGTACTTGCGAGTGTAAAATTCGCTGTCCAATAAGCGTCTTAGCCAAATCCGAGACCCGCTTGAATTTACTTGTGGCGTTACATAGGCAACACGCGACAACTGGTGTCAGAAGTGGTATGGCTCGGATTCTAAAACAAGTAATTGGACCAAGAAAACTAGTACAACACCACGCAGCGCAGAGGAAAAACGCCATATTATGGACATGACGAACCTGGAACAGATGATGCGACAGCTTCTGGCCCAGCAGGCAAAGACAGACGCCGATAAGAGAGCCGGCCATGAACGAATGATAGAAACAAATGGACGCCAATAGGACCGAGATGAATGGAAGACCTGGCGAGAAGAAATACGCTTTATGCCGCCTGAGACAAAGGATATCCGAGATGAGACGATGATCTGCCGAGAAACAATATCTATATTAGATATGGTGATATTCAAGTGAAGAAGAATGTGGTTGCTGGACCACAGAGCAGAATGCGAGGGGTGAGAAGACCATGGAAAACTGTTACCGCGAGACCGTGAAGTGATATGTTGGTGTAGACTGGAGGGTAATAATGAAATGGATCTTAAAGGAAGTGTTTGAGAATGTTGAGAGGATTCACTACGCTCAGGATAGGGATCAACGGCAGGCTCTTCTGAACACCATAATGAAATTTCGAATCTCCACAAAAGGCGAGGTATTTTTGGGTACGTAAGTGGCTGTTAGCTTCCCAAGAATGATTCAACTTATCGGACTTACGTGACTAGTTAAGATAGAGATATATATTTTATAGAATGGGAATAATTTTATCCCATATGTTGTAAATATGAAGCTAAATTTGAAGTTAATAAAAAAATATAACATTTAATTTTAATTTTCTTCTATGCGTAGTTTATAGCATTAATATTGTCACGTGTTGGGTATGTGTCACGCGACAAGTAACTTCACTCCGTTTTGGATCTAGCGAATTTATTGCACATTCGCTCTTACACTTACACAATTTACAGTTTCACAACTACTGCCATATGTAGTATCAGCATTACTCTTCCTGCTGTAGTCACTTCAATGCGCTCGATACAACTCAACTCGTAGTTGCTGGACTTCAATTCATACGGGATACCTCGAATACTAACTGGCTTCGGCGGCTGCTACAATTCAACTAACTGCTTACGCATTCCAGTCTCCCTTATAAATCCTCAGTCGGACAGCGGAAAACTCACCTCGCTTCACTGTTGCGTAAACGTTGTGTTTACAGGTTCAATTCGGCTATACTCGGCACGGCACGGAGAAACATCGCTTTCCTTATTGTTGCGTAACTTGGCAACCGACCGTTTATCAAGGGTCTGTCTTCGTGGTAACTCTTTTCACCTCCCATTGCCCAGAAACGGTTAGACATGTCACAATATATAGTATTCAATTCAAGAAAATTACGTTTCTTCACCTTTTCTTCTGAAAGCCTATTATTATTCATTCTTTCGAGGCACTATTGTGACTTTTATCTGTTACGGAGTGCCTTGTTGCCTATAAGTCACTAGACATTCTTTTCTCGTTCTCTTCCTCAGGAAACTACCCCAGTGTAGCGCATAACACGCGCAACCTTTCTCGTTAAAGGGCAGAGACCACCATGTGATTTCCAGGCAAGAGAAATATGCAGAACGCGTTTGCTTAGAGGCTCTACACAGCAAACATTTCAGATATACGTATAGGAGTAATAGCAGAAAGCATTCAGCCAACTTATAGGCCTAACCTGAAACACGCTGCGCTGATTTTAGTATCCATTGTACACAGTTCTGATGAATAATGAAGTTTCTTCTGGTGCTTGGAGATTATTAATTATTTTGAAAGGTGGAAGTTCATTATAACGCACATAGTCGTGCTTTTCTTACTCTTAGACGTGATCGGAATATCGAAATTTCATAACCGTGCATACAGTGCCCTTTCTAAACAGTTAACTTTACAGCACAGTAAGGAGCCTGCGNCAGCGCAGCGGATTCTCACGGCCGTTAATCTCGGTTTTCTAGACCGTAGTCGCTATTTCCTTGAAATAGATCCTCAGTTATCCTCATGAGGGTGAGTGGACCCCGTTCCAGACCAACTACTTCTCAGAAAATTTGGTAGCGCCGAGAATCGAACCCGGGACCTCTGGATCTGTAGGCATGACCTCTGATAACCAGACAACAGAGGCGGTCAAATGGAAATATGTAGCTGTTTTAATTTTGATATGTTTTTACATATCCTTGCGCAAGACAGGTACTTAAAATCCTTGAACAAAGTATTAGGTTGGGGGAATAGCTTGAACATCCAAACCGATAGTCAAATCTTACAGCTTAAAGTTAGAAACAAGAAAAATTTATATAATTTTATACATACACTATTTTTTTCCAGAGATATGAACAACAGAAATATCGCAACTCATTTACTGTTATAAAGATGCCACATTAATTTGATTAAATGTTTCAACATCTGAGTCCAGGATGCTATTTCTCGATATTTCATTTCTCATTATTATCTTCAAGAACAAACACTGTTGCTCATCCATTTACGATATCCTTAGTTTGCAGGAACCAATTCAGATAAACGGAGAATTTTTAATTTTTTATATAAGCCAACACACAAAAGTTAATCTTTCAAGCAGATGCATTTCTGAGGAAAATGTCGCCTACAAATAACCTGAATTGTTTAATAGACGATACATTTCTTTAACTGATATCATTAAATACATTAACAACACCTGTATGATATTTATGGTTTTCGTTATTTACCCTAATATTAATTATATTATTTATTTTTAGCACTTGTTCTTTGTGTATTTCCCTTCTTCTTTGTAGACACCTACTGAAAACTTCTGNTTAAAACCCGATTACATTTGTATTATAAATAAGCGAGGAACTGAAAATTAAATATAAAGTTTTTTGTGAGACTTAAACATTTAAAAATCCGTCCACCATTCATAGAATAGTGCTGTAATAAGTGCTGCTTCACATATATGACTTAGTAATATTATATTACTTATTTTAAAATGATTTAATATTTTTAAAATATAAATTACTTAAATATTTCGCAGCAAGATTGTCTTCATTTTCCGGACTTAATCTTGTACTCTCAATTATATTCCATGAATTTTCATAATTAGAGAAGATATTAATCTGCGGGTTCTTTACAAAAGGACTCTTGTTTTAAAACATATGAAAATATTTTGAATAATATAAAGAGTCTGAATTTTTCTTAATAAGAATTAATAAGCCACCTATAACACTGTGTTACGAGTAGATATTTTTTCCTCAATATAACAATATTTTTTACATAAACTGTTTACAATTTAAGAATATGACGTGAGAAAAAAATAATGTAAATTTAAGTTATGTTCCATATAAATTAGAAGACTCTATTGAACTTCAACATGTGCCCTTAGTTAATTATCTGAATTGCATCTTATGCCTAGAACTACTGTGCTCAAATTTTAGAAGAATGTCCTTTTATAAAGACGGCGCCGTTGACATTTTGATTTCCAGACACATCAAATAAATTTGAAGTCTAGAACTAACATGGTAGGCGGAGCTAAAATAATTACATATATTATTACTGACCTCATAGGGTAGTACATTCAACATTATTACGAGCTGATGCAAGAAGCAAATTTCACACAACAAACATATATTTTCATTCATGAATGTCCTTTCCTATGAAAAACACATATTTACAATAACATATCATGGACAAAATTTTATACTTCTTATCGAATATAACTTCAATATGTCGAGTATTTGATTTGAAAGCACACAACACATTCTCTCTCCTCTCCAAGAACACGTACTTAACACACTCAGAAATTCAAGCACTAAATTTTGTTGCTGTGCAACTGTTCAGTTCTAATAGTACAACAAATTCCAAAATCACCGTTAATATGTACTGTTTTGTTTTAGTGTGGAAGGGAATTAGTTGATTATGTGTATATCTTGATGTGATTATAACTGGTGATGATGTCACAAATTTTATTTCTCACCTTGTATTCGCTCTAACGTCAGGATGAATACACCATATGGAATGACGTAAGAAACACAAAAACAATGTTCAGCGATGACGTCACCAGCAAACCTGCAAACATTTACGAAGGCATTAAAATCTACACAGGAAGCAGGACATATCTTAAAACCACAAGAAGCCGTGAATACCATTCACGAAAAGTTAGCACAAAATTTTGGGGGGTGACATAAATGAAGTATACATTTTCGGTAACTTTATCTTTAGTTTGAGTGAATAGGCTTCCATCCCATTATTATAATTCAGCATCCTGCTGCACTGAGGCATCATCCTTATTGTTCAAATACACCGTCAATAATGCAACAATGATGCAAAGTACACCTAAAATATATATTTTTCACTAAAATTGTAACTTTAATACTTTAAAATGTTATTAAATATCATAATAAGTCAAGACACTGCAAGTATAACTAATACACTAAAGGTGAGTATAAAAATAACTCAAAATAACAGGGCGTGAAGGCCCGAAGGTTTGTGAGACGAGGAGGCTCCCACATTTTCTCTAGAAAATCTGCTCACAGATGGCGGTTAGATTGTCAGCTTTACGCGCAGGCATCCCTTTATATCCAAGAATATTCCTGGTACTCATTTCTTCTAGAGGCTGAGTCGACCCCAGTGCCACATTGAGACTGGGAGGATTAGGTCAATTGAAAAAGAAATCCACCTCATCGGAGCTCGAACCACCGATCTTCTTGCTTAGTATCAAAACCAACTACGCTACCGCGTGCCCCATTAAGTCTGTACTGAAGTTGAAATAAGTAGTTATACCGCTCTAAAATACATAGGAACTTTAAGGTAAGCTTACACCGGAAATTCGTTTTCGCAGATTGATTTATGTTAAGTTCATTTCTTTCATTCAGGAGTACAAAACAGGTGACACGACACTGCCAATTCTACAAACACATTCTCGTTCTAATTAAATAGAATATAATGCATGATATAGGCCCTTTTTCCTTTTACGGATCACGAAACTCATTTCTATAAAACAAGTCGAACAATCAAGCAGGAAACTTCTTTGAGCAAGACTACATTCAATAGTCACCCCTCTCAAAAGAGCGAGTGAATACATATTTCGTGATATGATCACATTATTATTTTACAATTCCATGAAGTATATTAGATGACAGTTCGTCATATCATCAACAAAGCGTCCGTTTGTTATGGAATAAACAAATAACAAACTCCGTGGTTTTAGTCCGTAAGAGAACTATACCGACCGAGCGACCGCCGCTTGTCGGTGAAGTTAGTGCCAACTTTAGCGGATAGAGGGTGTCGCGTGACCAGCGCAACGAATCCCCACGGCCGTTAATCTCGGTTTGCTAGACCCGAGCGGCTATTTCCTTGAAATAACTCCTCAGTTATCCTCACGAGGCTGAGTGGACCCCGTTCCAGTCTCACTACTTCTCAGAAAATCTGGTGGCGCCGGGAATCGAACCCAGGGCCTCTAGATCTGTAGGCTGGATCTCTGACCACTAGACCGCAGAGGCGGTATTTGTTATGGAATATTCAAATAATTCAATTATTGTTTCTTTGTCTCAACACAGCTATCAAAATCTCTTTCATATTTACACTGTATAATGAGTATTTTGGTCTTAATGATATGCCAATGTGCTATATGTTTCGGCTTATTAAACCATCATCGGGCAGTACACACTAACATCTATTGAACTGCGTATTATATAAATTCTTATATTACAACATAATTATTATTAATATATCTGACTTCATACATAGTTAATATATTCAGTATTTCGTTAGAGTTAATACTATTCCTGTAAATATATTACAAATGTATTAAAGGTTTTATATTAATGGGTGCCTAAAGAAGTACACGAAGTAGCCTATAAGAAAATAAGACAATACAGAAATAATACAACTTTTAAGCTATAAAATACAGCCGGATGATGGACTGAAATGTTGTGCGTTATGTCGTGTTTAAATATCGCATACATAAATATTACTCATATTGGTGTCCATCATTGGAATTATGGCACTACAATGTGTTGTTATCTATGATTGTTGTTGTTTTGATTGTGGTCTAGTTTGTTTTATTTCTACTCCCATTTGACTTCCTTACGGAGAAGTCGCATTGTTCAGAACTAGCTGTTGTGATGATCCGCGCTGTTTATTTCTATGTTTCCTGGTCTGGTTTTCTGCTGTAATAGTTAATATGTTATTTAGAATAAATATTTTGTCATTATTCCCTTCTTGTTAGATTTAGTATTGGTTGGCTTTATTCGATTTATTGCTCGATTATTTACATTTAAGTTATATTTTCTACTTACTATTTTATGGGTTTATCCACCTTCCGTGTTTGAACGTCTGACCCCGTTGTATGTCAGACTGGAACTGGTCTTCTAACACGCGTTATGTTTCTCAATTTATAGGTAGGAAGGGGAGGGGAGGTTATAGTAGGGGTGTGTGTACGTGTGGTAGGATGGGTTAGTCTGGTTGTTGTTTTCCATTTCCTATATTTTGGTAGGCAGTTATTATTATGTCGTGTGAAAGAGTACATGTTTCCATAAAACTGTCGTTTAATTGCATGTTCTCTCTGCTGATTTCGTATATGTGAAATCTCTCATAAGCATCCAGCATCTGACTTTTCTTTTCTATTTGCGGGATTTTCACTGTTTTCTCCATTGTTACGTATTCATGTTTGGTATCTAGTAGACGTAATGTTGGGCACACATAGAGTTCTGTCCGTCTCTTATGTGCTCTTTGAATCTAGTTTTGAACGTTCGCCCCATCTGCCTGCCTAGTTGTGTGGACAATCAGCATATTGTAACTTATACACACCACTTAAGTTATATTTTTCGTTGCTCTTTTCTTTTGTTCTTAACAATTGTTTCATATTATTCTTAGTTCTATATGATATTCCAATTTCAGTATTCCTGATTAATTTTGTAATTGTTCCAGTATCTGGCCTGACGAAAGTGAATGTGACCAATTTACTGTTTCTTTTTGCTATTCTGTATCGGGTGTTCCTGTTGTGTGGTATTATGTGAATAATTATTATTATCTAGTACACTTTTTATGATAGTTTTTTTTTTGTTATTTTTGGTGTTGTGCCTAATTGGGTATTTATTCATTTGGTTAATGAGGATATTTATAGCAGTTTTTTCGTTGTGTATGATTAAGTCTGTGGTTGTAGGTGTACTACAGATTCCTAATTGTAACTTAAGATGGGCCTTTGCAATGGATATATCCAAGAAATTAATTTTGTTATTTACTTCCTCTTCTATTGTGAACTTGATTCTGGGTCGCATCTTATTGAATTCTTCTAAGCATTACTGATGTTAGTTATGCGTGTGTTGTATATGATTAGTATGCCGTCGACATACCTATGATAACTCTGATTTGAAACTTCTTCAAAATGTCCACGATTATTGTGTGTTAGCGGTGTTGTATAAATATTTCTATTAGGATTGCCGATGTTGGTGCTCCCATTGCTAGACCATCGTTCTGTTTGTACCACCTTCCATTGTGTTCGATATAATTCTGTTCTAAAATTGTGTTTAGTAAATTTATAATTCTACTTTCCTTTCCTGTGAGATGTTATAATTATTATCCATAATATTTTTCACTATGTTTTGGACTTCGCATATTGAAATATTTGTGTACAGGTTTTCAATGTCAAATGAGCGCAGTCATATATCTTCATTTGTTTAGATAAGCTTCAGTGAATAAGCTAGCAGTATGCTGGTATTCTGCACATTAAATGCTGTAAGACGTTGTGCAATATTATGTCTAGATACCTGGCTAGTTTGTAACCAGGGCTGTCTATCCAATTAATTATTGGATGTAGAGATTTCTCTTGTTTATGCAATTTTATAGCTCCGTGTAGGAAAGAGGAGAGTGGGAAGACCAAGGTTAAGATGGGAAGAATGTGTGTGGCAGGACACAAGAATTTTGGGTGTAAAGAACTGGATGAATGTAGCATCGAATGGAGAAGAATGGTGAGCAATCCCGAGGAAGGCCAGGGCTCACAAAGGGCCGTCGTGCCAGTGATGATGATGATGATGATGATGATGATGATGATGATAGCTCCGTGTATATGTGGCTCGCAGGGATTCATATATACTCGTACATATCTCCATTTGCTACTGGGTTTTATAATGTATTTTGCTATTGTTAACGCAATTCCGTATATTCTGTTGCTGTTTCTTAGTAATATCGTGTGATTTCTCCCCCCTCCCTTTGGCGCTACAGCCTTGGCTACCTCCACGAAACTTTCCGTTTCACTTCAGTTTACTATATCCTGGGCAATCGGTAGGATCCATTGGGCGTGTGATCAGTTCGTCGCAAGGCCTCTACCTCTACACAAACACAGAGAAAACGCACATACACAAATACCAAACATCCATAAAATAAGTGGGATCCGAACCCACGATCCCGACTTCCGAGCCAGCGAAGACAGTGCATGCCTTAGACTGCTCGGCTACCGTGACCGACCAATATCGTATGATAGTACTGTGAAATTATTGTTATTAATAGTTTTCTAATTTATTAATATAATTATCATTCTTTACTATAATTAGTGTGTTGCCTTTATCAGTTTTTGTTATCGATTAATTTCTGTTTAATATTCTTTATTGTGTGCCATTCTGTGTGTTCTCCTTTCGTGTGTTTCGTTTTTTTCTTTCTTGATTTTGTTTACTTATTAATTTTTGGATGTTATTTGCCACTAATTGTCTCATGTAGGCCTGGTTTTCCTCGGGTAATGTTCTTATAACTATGTCTGCTTCGAATGCTATGGTTTTTATCCACGTTTTTGGTTTACGATATAGGTTATATTTTAATCCTTTGTGAGGATATGTAGTTAATCTTCAGTAGATGCCATATCGATCATAAGAATTAAAAGTTTGTGACGATGGGACATTGCTACAAGTGTTATGTTTTTGGACATTATCCATCGTCTTGTCCATTTTAATAAAAAAACAGTCCTGTTTCTTTTTTAAAACACAACGTTCCGGAGACTGGATCCTGTCCGCGTCCTCAGGTGAAACCTGCTTAGTTGGGTCCAATAGATAGAGCTAGCCACTATCTCCGGCGGAACATCGCCTTGTGGCGACCCTGCCACCCACGGTGGCTGTGCAGCGGATCCCCTTTCTGGGAATTCTGTGGCGTACATCTTACCTGCAGAGTTCCGGAACCTCTCCTGAGCCAGTTTATTGGAGGTGAGAGCCCTTGCGAGACTGGGGAACACCGCCTTGTGGCGGGTCCTGCCACCCACGGTGGCTGTGCAGCGGATCTCCATTCTGGAAATGAGACCTCCCCCGCTGTTGATGAAGTGGGAGTTCTGGATCTGGAAGTGCAGCCCCACTGTCTTGGTGTGTAGTCCTTGTGAGTCAGTCTCATCAGCTCCCTCGTGGTACTCCCATACCCACGTGTCTGCCTGAAACAACAAAGAAATCCCTTGATGGTTAGATGGACAGTTTGATGGCAGACTCACTTCGCAGCAGGGGAGGAATTATCGGTATGAATTTGTAGCCATGACCACACAAATCAAAGGCAACCTCAAGTCAAATGATGCAATAAACTGAGGTGCACAGCAGAAGAATGGTTTCTCTCGCACCTACAGGCCCGATCGCCTAACTGAAAGACTGTAATGTGTGTCCTTGTTAGAGAGATAAGTGAAAGAACTTTGTCACCGCCGTTAAAAGATATGATGCCTCCACAGCACGGCACTTAAAGGTAAGATATTTATTGGGAGCATTTGTTTTCGAAGTTTTCATACATTGTCACTGGTATAGAACAAATTCTTAAATGTGTGTATTAAGGAATCCAAGGCCTGTATTCCTACTTATATTTTACGATTGCAATGCTTTCTCTACATGTTTATGGGACAGTTGGACACTGTCGTATTCTAACAGTGCTAAAGGGCAGCGTATTGGGATAATGTTTGAACCCAATTGAGGGGGAATTAGAGAAAGGGGGAGAAATCTTCATGATGAGAAGTTCTATAATTTATGCACTTCGCAAAATATTGTTCGGCTGACAGAAGCACGGAGGAAAATATTGTCACTTGCAGGAGGGTACCTTCACAATAAAAATATGAACGGGGTATGAAACACACAGTGGATACTTGAGAATTGCATATAATATTTGTTCGATAAACCTGAATGTGAGAGACCACTTGGAAGACTGGGTACAGATGGGATTATAACGTTGAAACAGTAATATTTAAAACCTGGGAATTTTATTCTATTTACCCATATTAGGACCCAGTTTCAGGCTAGTAAGGGCTCCGTAAAAGAAGACGGTATTACTGACCAACCAAATGACTACAATCTTCATAAGATGGACACTGATCTAAAGAGCATACTTCAGAATAAACATTCGCAAAAGCCTTATTGCTACTTGAACCGAATTTACTCTAACTGCTCTTTCTACAGCTTTGTTAGTATGTAGGTCCTTACTAAAACTATGCAATAGAGGACTATCCTTTCGATTATAATCATAATTATACTATCAGGGATGCATGTTATGTCACTCTTGGTTACATTGGCTTAGAATAGGAACTGATGGTTCTATAACAAACTTGCTTTCAAAGTTTCTCATAGAAGTGCTACTGAAAACAAGCAACGATAAATCACTTCTCAGCATCGAGGCCGAAATGATATAAATTCGCAACGAAACCTCTCGTCTCTTACATCAGCAATTCTCGAACTTTAAAACCAAATCAGCAGTGAATATACAGTATCGGAGCAGAGAGAACAGAATATAAATCACATTTCAGTATAATTTTAAACCAGTTACAAATGATTAAGGACTAATTTCATATATAATCAGGACGATGACTTCAATTACCGTTCAATGATAAAAGTATAATTCTTGTTTATAAATTAGATGATGAAGGAGCGCAAACTCTATTCATCACAATAACGATATTTTCATAATACTCGTATTATTAACAGAGCTGAGCTTATGTTGACCACATGTGTGTTCCAGTGGTCAGAGTTTCTGGCTACAGATACAGAGGTCTTGAGTTCGATTTCCGGCGCTATCAGATTTTCTGAGAAGTAGTGGGTCTAGAACGGGATCCACTCAGCCTTGTGAGGATAATTTAGGAGCTATTTCAAGGAAATAGCCGCTCCGGTCTAGAAAACCGAGACTAACGGCCGTGGGGATTCGTTGCGCTGACCACGCGACACCCTCTGTCCGCTAAAGTTGACACTAACTTCGCCGACAAGCGGCGGTCGTTCGGTCGGTATAGTTCGCTTGCGGACTACAGGCCACGGAGTTTGATGAACTTATGTCCTTGACGTAGTCTTATATGAACACTTGAGTTATCCCTTTGAGAAGTTTTCTCATATGTTTTCGCTGTTTCTCGATCGGAAAATACACGTACTTGGTTCGAATCAAGGCGGAAATCAAATAACATGAATTTGTTTTTCAAACATCCTACGAATCAAAATAACCTCTATATACCCCTAGCAGCCATATTCCTTCCATAAAAATTTCATATTCTTTCAGAAGATAGTCTTTTGGAATCTTCTAGTTTTACAAAATAAATTTCCTCTCCTATTGCTCCCACTTTGGAGCATAGGACAAAATTTTCAATTTGATGATTATTTTACAGACGGTAGAAATTCTTGGACTAGTGATCATCCCTTCGCAAGGCATATACCTAAACACAGGACAACACAGACACAGAATAAACGCATACATAAATGATCGCGAGTTCCGAGCGAGCGAAGACAGTTCAAGCTTTAGACTGCTAGGCTACCGTGGCCGGCTTACAAAATTGGTGATTCTAAATTTCTCAGTAAAGCTGGAGGTGGGTCCCAAATCGAACCATTTGCATGAAGGGATCGAGAACAAGTCTGCAGAATTACACGCTCTGCTGCTCCGATCTGTCGGGCATTGTGTGGGCACTGTTTGAGATCCCAGTACTTCAGAGACGTCTTGGGAAGAGTGGAGTAAGCTCCTAATGGACCAACCCGCATTTCAGCGTATCCTGATGGGGAAGAAGAAGAAGAAGAGCAATCTGTCCAGATTGTAGAACACAAACGTAACCCACCGCCAGCAGAAATCACTCGTTATATTTGTGTTCCTTTCAAAGTGACGTGCACTCATGACAAGAGGAGATATCCTTAAGTTTATAAACAGAATCTGATATCGAATCTTCACCACCTTTATATCGATAAATTATCTGTTCGATATTATTCTACTGGAAAGGGGTCCACTCAGCCTCGTGAGGATAATTGAGCAGCTACTTGAATGGAATAGTAGCGGCTCCGGTCTAAAAACCGAAATTAAATGCCGTGCGGATTCGTTGCGCTTACCACGCGACACCCTTTATCAGCTAAAGTTAGCACTAACTTCGCCTACTAGCTGCGGTCGCTCGCTTGGTCGGTATAGTTCGTTTGCGGACTAAAACCACGGAGTTTGTTTGTTTGTTGACATAATTCTACAGCACGTCCTTGTTCTCCATACTCCGCCATCGATCAGGGTTTGTATATACGCGTCAGGGAAGTTCAGACATATATGTGTAAATGGGAAGATATTGTTAGAATGTTTCATTATAGAAACAAGGTGTGATGTATAATGTACAACAAAATGTTTTTCTGAGTGCAACTAGTAAAACTTGATTTCATATTGCAAACTTCCAGTCCTACAAATCTTGTGTTGTTAACTTCGTCTCTATATAATGTCACCTTACCATTCAAGTACTTCTCTGTCTCCATAGTGACAACTGGGTTTCCCAGCAGAACTTTTTTTTTAAAAATTTTTCAATACGTGAAACGTTAAATATTAAACATTAAATATAATATTGTAAACAGTTGTCACACAAAAAGCATTTATAGATATATGAATTGTAAACGGAAACTGCTACACTGCAACGCTAACACATATCAACGATGTAGATGTTGATAATACGAAGAACGTGACATTGTGTTTTTAAATGTTAAGTTTTAGACTGGGTTCAGTGTGGCAGCAACGTTAAGAGTATACACCTGATGATGGCCGATAGAGGCCGAAACATGTAGTGTAGAAAGAACAAGATCAAAGACATATAAATGTATATTGTTTGCAGTTAGGACGGAGTTTGTATCATTTAACGTGAAACATGCTATGTTAAACTCTAGCATTATTTGATGAAGAGCGCGAACTATATAGCTCCACATTATTAAGTTTCGTTCAGCAATAGATATGTAAAAAATATTAAATACATAATTTTTCAGCAAATCAATTACAAATTCAGCAGAACATTTGCATCTCAATTATCCTCCAAGAAACAACGATACAAATCGAGACCTATGCATGTGAGCATTAAGCTTTGTGCAACAGCAAAATCTAGAAGACTAATTTGATTTTGATTATGTTCCATAAAGCATGAGTTCTCATATGAATCTAGAGATATCTGATTAAAAATCCAATTTCTGGGTCTGGAAAATTATTAAAATTAGAGTTGCTAAATAATATACATTTTTGTCCTCTTTGTATAATATTTCAATTTTTGTCAAACAAGACTGGGAAACTATAAAATTCAGGTATTCAATACACAAAGCAAAATATTACAAAAATCACCGGTAAGATATACGCTTTAATAAGTTTACAAACAAAATTGTAATTGTCTTTATATCTCATAATTCTCATAAATAAGCCCTGTCCTTTATGCTAAGTAAGAGTAAAGAATATATCGCAGGTATTTAAAAAGCAACGTCAGAACAATCCTCCATTTCTCTCTGTTTATATTATCGCGATTTATGAGCGTGTCGCTATAGACGGGGTGTAGACTAGTGAATGGATTTATTGACCACTTATACACACCACTCAGAACTACAAGTAATTACAGCACTATCGCTAATCTTCACACTTTACAAGCTACTATAGACTAAGTCTTCTCCAGAATGCTATGTCTTTACTAGCCTTTGCTTGGTAACAGCTCTGAACAATTGACATTCTTTACATTCTGTGCTCACGTCGTTACTCCTCGGTAAGAGTCCCACAAGGGAACCGACAACTGAACAACAGCGCCATCTCTTGTCAGCCTCTCGACAAAACTCATCTCACTCAACTGACTTGTTCGCCCCAGTTATCTTTCTTATAACATCTTTATACGGACCGACTATAAAACACAGTTCTCTACAGTAAATCTAAAGATGCGTGCGTATTCGTTGCCATGAAAACGTGTTTACAAATCCGTTGCCTAGTAACGGGTTTCATAACACCATTCTTTTTTCGCCTATCTGGCGATCACTGTATAGAAACGGCTGTACACTGCACAATATTAATTTTGAAAGAGCAGTTAAGAGGCTACATTGTAGGATTTGATAATCTCACAGAGGCTGTTAAGAAGCCTTTTCGCAGGTAGCAAACATCTCTACTTGGCATCATATTCACGCGGGTTTCTTGCTTAACTAATTCAAGGACCTGAATGTAGAGGCGAAATAATATTCCGAATCGTTGGTTGACTTTCAAAGAACTATAAAAGGTCCCAGAAGATATAACTCTTAAGAAACTGCGTTCATTCTCTAATTTCTTCTTTTCATTCCCTTTCTTTTACTTCCTTTTACGTTTACATAGTTAAAATATTATTTTTGCTGTACACGTATTTTTGTCGTGGGATCCGTTGCGCTGAGCACGCGACACCCTCTATCCGCTAAAGTAGGCACTAACTTCGACGACAAGTGGCGGTCGCTCGGTCGGTATAGTTCCCTTGCTGACTAAAATCACGGAGTTTTTGTTGTTTTTTTTTACATGTGTTTATACTTTTGCCCCGTACCTTTACACCTATTGCAAATATCATTATTACCATTATTAATTTTATTCCTTCTTACATGATATCCAGTTCGTGCTAAGAGAATTGGTTATAAGGTCTGTTTTCTTTGTTCTTTCTATATGAATATGACACTGCAATAGTTCAGGCTCTCCTCTGAACAGTATTTTCTTCGACTTTAAAGTATTCTGACGATGGTGTATGCTGTACAGAACTATAAGGTTTATTTTGGACTCTATCCATCGTCTGGTATATATACCCGGTCTACTCACCGGGGTTTGTCCAGTGATTGAGACTAGCACTTTCTAACGGGCCCAACTGAGTAGGTCTATCTTGCCCCATCCACCTGAAGACGGAGACAGTTCCAGTCTCCGAAACGTTGTGGTTTATTGTCTTATATATACCAGACGATGTATAGAGTCCAAAATAAACCTTATAGTTCTGTACAGTATTTTCTTCGTCTACTGAACCCTTCCATTCCAAATCATTAGTCTTAACCGCCTACTGAAATTCGTTTCTGCTGATGTCACGTGATATCCCGGTCTCTGCTTCAGTATCCAACAAGGTCACTGAATGTCGCGGCCCTGTATCGAAATTAGGAGATCTATTAAATTCTCAGCTCAGGGAGAGCTTAAACTGACAGGTTTTCGGCAATTTTCCTCAGCACCTCAAAGAAAATTCCTGCAGAGTACTTCAAATTATACCACAATCACGACATCCAATATCCTTTCAAAATTTATTATTCACAAATGACCCCATTATTCAGCACTGTGCAGGGAAATGAGCTTCCGAAGCGTCATTAAAAAACCACAAATAAGTAAACAACGCAACTTGACAAGGCTTCATATCCTCAATAATATTTAATTAATTTGAAACGTAATGTTTTATGTACATAGAATGTACGTACACCCATCAAGAGATACTTTCAACGTTGCGCGGCATCCTCGGATATGACAGACGTTACGCGTTATTTTCTTCTTATACTTCCAATTTGGTTTTACATACTAATAATTTGTGCCACTTAATAATTTCCTTACTCCCTTGTTTTGAATTTCTTTGGATGGGTTTCAGAACTTTAACATTAACTTAACTAACTCCGTGGCTTTAGTTCGCAAGTGAACTATACTGACCGATCGACCGCTGCTTGTCGGCGAAATTAGTGCCAACTTTAGCGGATAGAGGGTGTCGCGTGGTCAGCGCCACGAATCCACACGGCCGTTAATTTAGGTTTTCTAGACGGGAAAACTTTAGCATTAGGCATCTCTAAAAGTGTTTTTTTTTTCAGGTGATACCAATGAATACACGATACATATCTAACACTTTCTTTTATTGTTTGAGAAACATATAATTTTCGATGTTCATTTTAACTTGTAGTGTCAAAATTGCTTTAGTCTGATTACATGTACAAATAACTTTTCAAGTTGTGGCACCTCTGAACCCAAACCCACTTAATGGAAGTATTTTAATTATTACAACATATTCTGGGTTTTAAATTTAAGATGAGTCTGCGGTACGTAAACTTCACAAAGTACACAGAATTGGCGCGAGAGACATCCGTTCGTTAGAAACAAACAGGAACACGAAGGCCTCTTGACTTCCAGTCACTCAGCAGACCCTTTACACAGCGTGGCTGTTTAACATGCGAGTTGTTTACGTAAGAAACAATGCCCCTGCCGTTCTTTCTGTTTAATTACCGTCTTGTCTGATACAGTACTTCCTTCCTGACATCATAGCCTGCGTCCAACAACTTGCTCAACGAGGCGGAAGCCACCTGAGGCTACAGAGCGGGGTTCAGTCTCTCTTAAGATAAGACAGGCTCTGGTGGGAGGTATAACTCACGCTTGGCCTAATATTTTGGTTCAAGCACTTACTTATTTACTCATGGAGCTGGGCCCTTCTTGAAAAGCCCCAAATTCTCCAGCTACTTAAGAATTTCCCAGCATTTTATGAAACCCGAAAGTCCATTACCGTGTTCACAAGAGCCCTCCACTGGTCTCTATCCTGAGCCAGATCAATCAAATTCATACCATCTCATCCTATCTCTCTAAGATCCATTTTAATATTGTTCATCCGCGTACGCCTTGGTCATTCCAGTGGTCTTTTGTTTCTGGCTATCCCACCAATTTTGCATTGTCACGTTTATACTTACTGACATAACGTTCCTTGTTGGTCTATTTAGGTCTATAGGCTAAATATCAGTTCAGAGAGAAGGCAAATATAAACATGGATACTTATGCTATATTTCGATGACCGGTGACCGTGTATGTCTGCAGGCTTTAGTAGATTCCTCAGTTTCTGCTGGCGAATGCAATAGTACAGTAAATGAGAAATGTGTGCTTCTTCCCCTCTAAACCGCACATTTATTGAATTCTTCCAGTCTCTCTATCCAACCTTGCCTCCTTTCTCCCTTGTTTCGATCTCCTATTTCATCCTCTTTCTTTCTTTCTTTCTTTCTATTATTTATCATGGCAACCTCTTGTTGTGCCTGAAACCTGAGTAGCCTTTATCTCGAGTTTCTGTTAAGAACGTAATGAAAATTTGACTGAGCTTCTGTATGAATATTTGTGGCGTGAAACGATTGTCTGGGGTAGAAATGCGCTCAAATCGACAGTACTTACCTGGGCGCCGTTGATTTGCCAGGCAAGGACGGCTGTGGGACTGGATTTTCCCGACGTGCAATTCGCAGTTACGTAATCACCGATGGAGTATGCTGACAGCACTCCTTCGATCATTGGATCCTCTGTCGGGAAAGCTGGAAACGAGAACAAATATTTATATTAACAACTTTATTTTAATGGGGAGTGTTCTGCCTCGAGGCCAATTACAGTGGCTTCGCGATTTGAGGCATGAATCGACTTCGACCGCTCGAACACTGGGGTCGTGAGTTCGAATCCCAGTCGATACATGGATATCTATGTGCGTTTATTCTGTTTGTGTTGATCTGTATGTAGGTAGCGAACTTACGACGGCTGATCCCCCGTCCAAGGAGTCCTGCAAACTGTGTGTAGGATTAAGAAACTGAAAAAGCAGCTGACGTCCAAAGGACTGTAGGATCATAGGTAGACAGAGATTTTGTCTCGAGAGCTGATAATTGGAATAACACCAGTAACATCACGCTAATGATGGATCCTTCACTTCGGAAGCTAAAATTGAAAAAAAAATACGTGTATATTATAATGTCTCAGAAATATTAATATTGTGTGTTCTGCCGGGAAAGCTGAAAATGGGAACAGGCTATTAGATGAGTAACACAATTTTAAAACTAGGGCCTACTCTCATACAATGAAGTTCTGTCCTTATATAAAAAAATGATAACAAATGCATAAGATTTACGTTCGCCAATTTTGATATTCGGATACACAAATGTCTTTTGTTGAAATTTATCTCGAATTTGCTATTGTTTTTCTTCTGTTACAAAACGATAAATAATGAAATATTTTCAAAACAATTTTTAAACGATTCGAATTTACATGAAGGAAATGTGGTCTTTTTCTCAAAAAGTCAACCTTAATTCCATCAGGCATTATTTAGTGAAGACCTACAAAGTGACCACTTTCGGTCCTATCCTGCTTCTCTCGGTTATAATTACGTTTCATATTTTTACGTTCATTGTCACCCGTTTCCTGTTCTGATTTTGTTCTTCATTCATCCGTAGGCTGTTCTCAATTCCTGTGCACTTCCGTTTCACGACCCGCCTCACACCATTGGCATTCCATCGATTCTACATCGTTTCGTTGATTTTATTAGGACGTTCTATCGATACTCAAACTGTATGTCTTTGTGCTCCCGCACTCACTGAACACGTACTCCATAAAATATATGGATCAGTTGTTTTTTGTAATTTGAAGCACTTCCCACTATAACCTAGTGTTTCGATATTCGTATAATCGCAATGTACATATACGTATTTAACAAATTTCAACAGAAAATGTACAGAGATATCTCAGCTAGAAAACGCTAAGACCTGCGGACTATGGGTTCGATTCCGGTTCGTCACTTCGTCAAATTCTACTCTGTGTACTTTACAATAAATAATTAGTTCAATCACAGGGATAAAGCAGCCAAAGTGTAGAGGTGATCACTGAGTCTATCTAATAAAGAGGTTGAAGACGTGTGGAGTTTGGGGATAGAAGAAATAATTTTAATATGACAGGATATCAGGAAAATTGAAAATAATTAGATTTTAACCATTTTAAATGTTTTTACTTTCAACTTCTCAGTTTTCGTCCATAATACGTATTTCTGTACATTTTAGTAATGAGACGCAATATCACATCATCAAAATGAGTTCAGTGAATACAGCGACAGGATACGCCCACAGACTGATGGACAGTAAGGAAACAAGGAGACTCGAAAAAGTAAGAGTCGCTTACATAACACTTCTGAAACTTTAAATTTAATCCCGTTCACTAACACAAGGCAACGAAGTGGTGAATTGACACACTCGCGCATTCCTGAAATCGCAGTGCGCCTTCAAAGAGGTGATTAGAGCACACGCCACACAGATGTGTCGGAGAAGTTGCCGCCTCTACAGTAAAGGCGCTTCGGTATCAGGTTTCTTTACGAGAATGGTCATTATTTGCTATCTGGACGTTAGAGTTTACAGCAAGAATGACGCGATTTTAAAATATAAAACTTTAATATACATGATTATATGAGTTTCAGTACTATAAATAAAATCTGCTGTAGGATTTAAAGTTCATACAGCGATCCTTTTTAAAGAGTTCTACCTTCTGGCATAGAGCTACCTGTAGTCCGTTGCAAGCCAACGAAATACACGGTGTTATATTCTAGAAAACGGAACTCTTTTTTCTAGACTGTGCTGTTATTTATTACAACTAATCCTGTTCATTCTCAAACAACTGTAATTGGGCGATGTATCTGTAATGACCACAAAAGATTTCAATTTGCTGATATAGAACTTGAACAAAGTCTGCATTCCAACGTATGCAGTAGTAATACAACCCCATTGCACCATCTTTTCGCTGATATCATTTATGTGACTTTCTTCATGTACTTTAATTAAACATTAAATAATAGACCTCAAGCGAAATAAACCGACCGAGCGACCGTCGCTTGTCGGCGAAGTTAGTGCCAACTTTTGCGGATAGAGGGTGTCACGTGGTCAGCACAAAGGGTCTCCAGGCCGTTAATATCGGTTTTCTAGACCGGAGCCGCTATTTCCTTGAAATTATCCTCACGAGGCTCAATGGACCCCGTTCCAGACCCACTATTTCTCAGAAAATCTAGTAACTCCGGGAATCGAACCCGGGACCTCTGAATCTGTAGCCAGGAACTCTGACAGCTAGACCACAGAGGCGGTCACATTGAATAATACACAATTAAAGATTTCAGTTGGCGAATGTCATTCAACGGCATACACACTGAGTTTCCTCTGCAACTTAAAGAAGAACCCAACATCTACGGTCTTAGTAGGGCGCCACGTTCCATCACTTTGTTTGCTCTGAAGAGGGGAGATAGTTGCTAGGCAACGCAGCCAAGAACCACTTACTCAAGAGCTAAGAGAGAACGGCATCTAAACCAGAGTTTATGTCTCATCCGCTATGAGGAAATGAGAAGAATAAACTGCCTAGAAGATTCATTTTAGGTTTTAAAGATCACATCTTCGGCAGATGTGAACGAACTCGTGTTATAAAAGAGAAGGCTTCTTGAGACTGAAATGTAAGTTAAGAAGTAAGGTTCATTACAGTCTTAAGAGTCATCATCATGACTGGCAAAACAGCCCTTTGGAGCGACAGTCTTTCTGGGAAGATTCTCCCAACTTGCATCCTGGTTTCTCTTTTTCAATTTCGCAGCAATATATTTTTTTAGAGTAAGGTCGTCAGCCTTGCGTCTTACCCCCAGCCTGGAGGGCCAGGTCCCTGTATTTATGCACCCCACTGACAGGGAGACCCAGTTATGTCCCCAGGCACCGGGTTCTCTTTTCGTCGCCTCCTATGACTCGCAGGACTAAGGTGGATTTTTTCTAACCTGCCTCCACACGGGGATCAAGTAATATTACGCAATGAAGGGAATTGTAAATACTGAGGTCAGGTTAATTAAATACACAACAGAAGACTTTAGTGATTCGTCGCCTTTTTATTTTTTCATCTACTATGCGCCTGTCTCAGAAATGATAAAATTCTGCACATGTTTGATATGCGGTAGGATACCATGAACGGGGAGCCAGCCGACTGTAATATATGTCCATCACAGGGTAAAACGAAACATAGAAATTCGACGACAAACATCTGTAATTCTAGCGGCACTCGAATCAGGAAGCCTACCAACAGCGCAATAGGTGCTTTATTTTTATAAGTACACCGCAACCATATTAATCATCCATCAATATAGAATATAGGAGTATATTCAATTTATACAATGTTTTCTAGCTTTTTCTGGTCTCATCTTCCGGTGACGTGTATTTGTTTCCATGGCTTTGGGGAGAACCTCATAATGAGGAGCTCTGTAATTTTTAAACTTAGCAAAATATTATTACGATGACAAACTCGAAGAGGGTGGAAGAAGCAAAGCATAAAACGGGCATCAGAGATATAAAAAAAAAAATAGTCTTCCCAATTGTTCATTTCTCCGTTACTAACAGGTTTCGATATATCAGAATCTTCCCCGCTGATATCTGTCAGATATGTACAAAATCTTTGTTAACCTACACACGTCAATTTGATTTTCTTAAACTGGCACTTTTAAAATCTTGAATTCCAATTTTAAAAATTTCTTTAAATTTTTTTCTTTCAAATTTTAAAATTTAGAATTCACAGGGTTACCCGCCCTATGTCTATAGTGCTGCAGCGGCTACTTCTTGTTTTCAGCACTGTTCAGGTATTATTCTGTGTAGGCTCCCTGTGTGCGTGCCGCTGCTTTTCTTTAATACGTGTGTTACTACCTTAACAAAATCCCTAGTGCCTACTGGTTAGGAGGATGAGTGGGTGTCAGGAACGCTGTGAATGGGCGGAAAATAAAATAACGCTCTAAATAGGATCTCAGTTTGTGTCGTCCACTTTTCTTAATTTATTTACCAGAGTTTTGGAGCAGCTGCATGCACCATATGTACACAAATGGGGGAAAGAATATGAATAATTATTTCCGAGGCTGTAGAAGCAGAGGTCGTAACCGTTTTCATAGCTGTTCCAGAATGTTTCAACAGAAATTATTACAAATTCGAAAATACACGCCTTAGTTTGAAACACAAGACATCTGGGCTGCCATTCAAACTCACGATTGCAGAAAACACAACGTAGAAATCTCAACCAGACAATTGCGCAGCTTGCTCAGCCCTCAAGCTGTCTCCTTACCGACTGAACTACTCAGGTACATCTACAAATTGTCGTGAATCCCTTAACGGAACGACAGTGGTTAAAAGGGATTTGAAACGTTCCGATATACGGAACCACAAAAGCATCCAGACTGACGTTACGGTTCGTTTTGAATCCACTGAAATCCCTCGGGTTAGTAAGCCATAAGTATACAGAGGGACTCAGTCGTCAGGGGGTTCAATACAGAGAGAATCCCACAGTGTGTAGTGATAAATCAGGATTAGAGTTAAGGAAAATCGCCTTCATATACAGGCTGCGCCGTGAAACGGGTGTCGCACAGACATCACAACGTGAGGCGCAAACCTCGCGTCCTCTTCACCTGACACAGAAATGGCCGCCAGTAGACTTCAAAGTTTCACGGCGATCTACTAGAAAAATGCACTGACCTCGCAGCTTCTGTGGATTTGGAATGTCAGCTTACCGTGAACCTCAATGGACTTATCAATTTGGGTGAACTATTGTCCCCGGACCACAATTCTATCTGAATTTCGTAACGCTTATTCCTTCATAATATTCATTCATAAGTTATCTTAATTATTATGCACAAGTTACTAATTAGTTCATAAATCTACCACACGTTCACGTTTTTAAGACACCTCTTTCCAGGTTAGGCCATGCAACTAATTACACTCCGTGATTTTAGTCCGCAAGCGAACTATACCGACCGAGCGACCGCCGCTTGTCGGCGAAATTTAGTGCCAAATTTATCGGATAGAGGGTATCGCGTGGTCAGCGCGACGAATCCCCAAGGCCGTTAATTTCGGTTTTCTAGACGGAAGCAGCTATTTCCTTGAAATAGTTCCTCAATTATCCTCACGAGGCTAAGTGGACCCCGTTCCGGACCCACTGCTTCTCAGAAAGAATCTGGTAGCGCCACTAATTACACTCACGGTCCTAATATTTAAGTGTCTGGTACTTTCAATGCGTTATGTCCTCTCCTCGCAACATTGGAACTGTAGTTTCATATAATTTTCGATGGTTTTGTAAGGTGTACATTGAACAGAGAAGGACCACTGTTGAATTTGTCGGATAACTTCTGGAGAAGAGAACCCTTACAAAATTCAGTACCAACTTCTTCAGTAGTATCCAAAAACAAATATAGGAGATGCTAGACAAAGAGTTTTCCTGTAACAGTTCATTTTTTAGTACATTTTAAATATGCAAGAAAATAAAATTATTTCCTTGAGTTTTTTATTCAAAAAATTTAAAATGTTAACTATTTCTCAACTGCAATGCTTTCGTCTCTATTTCGTGGGACCCCGTGACTGCAGGAGATCTAAACAACCGTTTTTCCTACAAAAGAGAATTAAGTTACACTACTGAACCTCCTTTGTATTTGACATCTTTAGTCTCTAATTTTTAAATTTTATTATCTGAGTATTTAAGAATTTTAACTGAAAGACTTAATCTACGTATTTTAAAAACACCCAAGGGCACAATAAAGGTCCTTATTGAAGAATCAGATGCAATTTTTTAGATGCAATTCAACAACTGACTCTAGTATTATTGTACGCCTGATGATAAACCAGTATGAGGGTCGAAATATGTTGCGTCAATAAAAATTTATGTTCATACGATAGTGTCTCCTTTGTTTTAAATACAGAATAATGTTATGTAGACTGCACACTTTTGTATACATTTTGTGTACCTTGTTTATGTGACATGTTTTTATATATCTAAGTAAAGCAATTTCTAACAAAATGAAGTCCACAAGCATAAGGCTGTCGACTAAACAGGAGAGAATTAAACAGCTGCTAACACGTCGTTGCGAAGATGAGGAGAATAACGCAGAAATCTGAGGGACTCAGCCATCAAAATAAGAAGCAAGTTCTATTATGCGGAAAATATATTTGGGGCCGCAAATACTGTGCAGCCCGCAGGGAGTCGTCATCCTCAAGGCATAAGTGCTGTAACAGTGTGATCCGAACTGCAAGGTACTTGGTTCAAATCCGCCTGAAGGATCGGCCTGCCAGGCTGATCACTACAGTTCCTTACTGCAGTTTATTCAACGATGCCCTTGGTAACTAAAAACGATATCGTTGAATGACTGGATGAGACTGAATAATGAATTGGAAAGGATGTGGAAGGAGGAGGTATTTATCTTGGCATTTGCCTGCAAGCACTGACAAGAGCCTAAGATACGACAGTCAGCGAAACGACCTAGACTCGAACAGGATACTTTCCTTATAAACATCAGAAGTGCTACTGCATGAGGCGACATTCTCGGTGAAGAATTTCAGATATTCACAATTCTTGTACGTGGAACAGCTGGAAGGTAATTGTTCCTTGTCTTCCTCCCATAACCTTTCATTTTTTTGTTTGTTTTTGTGGAGCTCGATGTTTTATAATTTCGTTCAAGGCAGTCACAGCAAAAAGACCAAACCAAACCGTAAGTAACATCATATATACAGCAACTGAATATTAAAATGTACCTCAAAATAAAGCTCTAATAGAACACATCACATATTACAGATACGGGAAACACGTGCAGCTCAAGAACACCAATATAAAAACAGCTGGTTAACCCACGTAACCTAGGATTAATCCAATACAACTGCATAAGAAAAGCAGAACAGCATTACAGTAAGCAGCAGATTCCTTCATCTCAACAGCCTGTGCACCTGATGATGGCCAGTTAGGCCCAAACCTAGTGACAATAAAGAGAAAAAGACGAGAGAATATTAACCGAATTTGCATGTAGACGGGAAACAAGCGGGATGCAAAGTTAGATAAATACAGGAACCTGCTCCTCCAGTTCGGAGGGTTGGACGCAAGGCTGACGACCTTGTTCTGTAAAATATTATTGTTGGGAAATCCGAAGAAATAAAAGCAGAACGGTCTAATTCAAGACAAATGTAGCAGGCTGTGTTACGGAAGACTGCGGCTCCAACAGGGTACCTTTCCCAATGATGATGATGATTATGATGATATCACTACGGAACTTTCGAAACCGAAAGTGGCAGGCTTGATGAAATTCAATATCTGAATTCTATTAACCTGTTATGAAGTATGAACTACTTTCTTCAGTAATATAACGAAAAAATATCCTAAGCTCAGCATATTTACTAAAATGTAAGAGGAAATATTTCTGTTCCCACTTATCATCTGATGTAGTTTAACTGCTGATCCAATATTTCGTTCTTACTTACCGATAAGTTATTGATGAAAAATGGGCGAGCATAATGCATAGCTATTGTCCACACCCTGCCCATTACAGCGCTGTTCACATTCCACTCATACCGCTGGCTCCATAAATAAAGCATACATTCTGTGACACGGTTCACTTGTGAAGTAGGGGCAGTACGTTTTACCGTATTTATGACACAATTTTAAATCAAGCATACTTGGTGCTTTTAATGATTCAAAGGTATTCGAGGCCCTGCATTATCGGTGGCCATTAAATGTAAACAGATTTAGGTGCCTAATAATTCCTGACATTGCTGTTATATATATGGCAGTTTTTACGTTTATCCACATACCCGGCCATGATGGCAAGTTGCCCAGCCTAGCACGTGTGACGCTCTTCCTAACAGTTGCTTTTCCATAGGAAACTTGGATATGGTGTTAAATTACATTAACATTATCAAGGTACACAAAATGTATACAAAAGTATGCAGTCTGCATAACAATATTCTGAATTTAAAACAAAGTAGACATTACCGTATCAACATTTGTTTTTATTGACGCTACATATTTCGATCCTTATATTGGGTCATCATCAGGTGTACAATGATACCAGACTCATTTGTTGAATCGCATCTAATTCTTCAATAAGTATCCTTATTGTGAACTTGAGTGAGTCGAAAGATATTGCGTCAATAAAAACATATGTTGATACGATAATGTCTACTTTGTTTTAAATGCAGAATAATGTTGTGCAGACTGCATACTTTGTATAATTTGTGTACATTGTTTATGACACACAACAGGATGCATACTATTAAGATTAACATTATCTTTCGTGAGATGAAACAAATTTGTCACAGATATCTGAGAATGCTTAAGATTTATTTGAAATTCAAGAATCCGCCACTCTCGTTCTGTTCCATTTACTCACCCTAAAATAATTACCGTAGGTTATAAATTACGAAAATAATATTAGTAACGATAATGTTATTAATGACGATGATAGTAATAAGAATTTAATTCCTTTATTATTATTATCGCCACTCGCTTAGGCAGTTAGCTGTTACAGTATTAAAATTTTGAAGATATAAGACGCACTTAGGCATTTTACGGAAAGGCATTTGCTGGAAACTGGCACAAATACATTAAACGCTCCGGGTAGATTCCATTCTAAATTACGGTTGATAAATATAAGCATGTGAAAGTGATACTAGTTGAGGATAAACAATACGCCAAGCCTAGTTCTACCGAACCACAAAATCATATGGCTGTCATGTACAAATGCAATAATATATATATGTATAGTTTTGATTAATGGTTTACACATTTTTCATGCATATTGCAACACCGTCCTTTGAAACCGAAAATGACAGAATTACATTCTTCTGCAGGAAGCATGAAGCCTTAGCACGAAGGGATGATATCTGCTCATATTCGTTTCCAGGCACATAGAAACGCGGCAGGAAGGGGGTCCCGAATAATATTGAAAGATGAGTTATGAGAATCTTACAATACAAAGGCCGCTATATGCAATGCTCTGTAAGAGTGATACAGGTAACTACTGAGGAACCTGTAAAGCTATCAAGATCACCTAAAACGCTTGTCTCATATTTCGTAAAATAACCTCAGAAATTGCCTACTTTGAAAATAAAATTTTACTAAGGAAAACACACACATTTGTACATTAAAAAACCTCTTAGTGAGATGACAATATTCCGTCTCTTTTCTTTGAATATTCACGTGGCATTCTGACGAAAAAAAGGGTCCTAAGCTTTCTACTTGAAAGGTATTATTAATGTGCCATATTTTCATAAAGCAAGAAGTGTGGAGCCAGAGAAACATCCGTTGCTAGGAAATGCCCGCATGCAACAATGAAGGAATTGTGACGTGGCGCGTACAGACGTTGCAATGGAGCGACTGGGTAAGTACGTTTCCGTGGAGACTAATTCATTCAACAATAGAAGGGACGTGTTTTCTGTGCCCTCCTTGCCGAGGGATTATAAAAAGGACAAAGAAACCGTTTGAGTCAGTTGAGTTTCGAGATCCCAGCCTGCAAGGACAAGAGCTTGAGAAGAGAGGAACTTTTGTCAGGAGAGTTGTGAAAGTCTCTGAGATGGCAGTTGAATGACTGAGAAGAGAGAACAAAAATGGAATTAGACTATGAAAATACTTTGTACGTGCCGCAGTGAAACTGAGACTGTCATAAATCCGTTGTCAGGATATTCCTAGAGAAGGCTGAGAAGATTTAGCGTGTCCTTGTGATCCGTGGCGTGGAATTACTTGTAATTCCAAGTTGTGTGTATATAGTGATAATAAATCCAGTCATCCAATCCCTACCCCGTCTATAGTCACACCCCCAACTCAAAACTAAAAATCCGTGACCTTTAGTCCGCAAGCGAAATATACTGACCGAGCGACCGCCGCTTGTCGGCGAAGTAAGTGCCAGCTTTTTGCGGATAGAGGGTGTCGCGTGGTCAGCGCGACGAATCCCCATGGCCGTTAATTTCGGTTTTCTAGACCGGAGCCGCTACATTTCCATTCAAATAGCTCCTCAATTATCCTCACGAGGCTGAGTGGACCCCTATTCAGAACCACTACTCGTCAGAAAGTCTGGTATCGCAGGGGAATCGAAACCGGGACATCTGGAACTGTAACTAGGAACTGTGACCACTGGACCACAGAGGCGGTCTTCACACCCCTACACGTGACAATACACGTGACAATATATAGCTACATCGCACGTTCCCATTACTTCATAATTAAGCTTTCAGTCTGCTGGAAATGTCAAGAGATAGCACGAGATACCTGTATATTCTATTCATTGACAAAGTAATGTATCAAAGAGAGAGGGCTGAAAGAGCGACGTGAAGAAACAACATCTTGTTGACAACACATAAAGAGTTACAGGCGAAGAGAGCAATATTGTCTGCATGACAATACAACTGTGTAGATAGTGTAACCATAAATCTGATTCACGAACTCTGCGGATAATAAAATGTGACACAAAACAGAGTGCGTTTTCTTGTCTTTCAGAAGGTATTTGGCACGATGTCTCGCTCTGTTTGTTAAAGTGTGCTTCTTCTCAGCCACCAGCCACGTAAGACAGGGAATGGGATATATGCTTCCAGAGTCCCGTCATAATGATGCACAAAAGTACGTTGCTGCTCCCTAATTTAAGGTTCCAACTGATCAAAAGTCAGATTAGTGTAAACGGACTCCGTAAAGGGGATATAACAGAGACTGAAAAACTCTGATGTTTATATTAAAAAGGGAAAACAGTAACTGGACTGTGGAGATAATCCTAAAGCAAGAGAGTTCTGCATAAAGTAGAGGCCATTCTCATTACTAAAGTAGCTCATGATTGCAGTGGAGAAAGCAAAAAAATGGTTGTAATTATAAGCGTTAAGTACCATAACGTTTACTTGATAACTTATTCATAGTACATGAAAGACTGAGTAGATATTTCATTGCGCAAGAAATCACTAAAATTATTAAATAGCTATTAACAATCTTGTTTAAACTGAAGTTTACATAAAATATGAAATTAAAATATCAGTTTTGTATATGTCAAAATAAGTCAAAATATCCATAAATGCTCAGTGAAAACTGAAATTTACCAAATGACCCTTTTCGATTATTCAAAAGTGCTTTTCCACTGAGAATGACTTGTTAAGATCTTGAATATTAGTGAAAATTAAATTCGAAGATAATTAGTATGGTATATTTCGAAGTAATATTAAGGGACGAGAGGAGTTACAGGAGGAATACCTGGTAAACCTGCCGATCAGTATGTAACCGTTACACAACTCTACGCCGCCCGGATATTGCAACAAACAGAAAACTATCACAGTTAATATTACTGCATGTAGGAAATAAGCATACGGTTATTTAATTAGAAAACGAAACCAATATGTTCCCATTTTCTTTGGCTTAGACACTTTAGCCTCTATAAATAGAAATTAATGAGCGGTTTTACACATGCATGATTTTCCCTTAACCTACATACGAATTATGTACTGGGTCAAAGGGCGCAAGCCGTTCATTAAAGGAAAAGTTTATAGGCTGAAATATCTCACTTTTTGTGATATCAGTTCTGCCAATCGGTCTCTTGCTGAAACTGTATACAAATAATGTAATTATTGAATCCAGTTACGTTTTTCATTCCGTATGTTAATGACTGACTTCCCTCACAATATGCCAGAAATTAATTTTACCTTGTTGTTTGAAGTTGAAATTGTTTGAAATGAACCTCCCTACCGTATAAAATACAGTGTTCTCAGAATCATACCATGGAAAACAAGCAACGTACGAAGTTGTGTTTTCTGTTTATTAAGGTGCCCTAGCTTCGTATGGATTAAGTGTCTGAGATGTAATATTCTGCAACGAATTAAATTACACTGTTATCAGAAATTAAACAAACAAGGACTATTGGAATAAATATAAGAATATATATCGTCACAAAAAGTTTTGGGAAACTTGGTTCCCAGGATTAACGTTGACAACGTTACTAAATTGGGATTCACGATATACGATTCGTATATTGGAATAAATATGCCAGGAACATTAAAACTGAAGCCATATGGAAACATTACAATATGTACATTATATTATTTATTGAAATTACACAAAGCATTTATTTCTTTTAATACTAGTGGGGTGGGACAAAGTCCCTTGAACTGCCGTTACTTCTGGCCTATTGTACCAGCCGCAGATGATAGGTGAGGGTGATTGTGGAGCAATTGGCGGAATGAAGATTGACGGGGGAAACTTAAGTACTCGGAAAAAATCTGCCCCAGCGCCACTTTGTCCACCAAGAATCCCACTTGACCAGACCCGGGATCGAACCAGGGGCGCCGCGGTGGGATGCCAGCGACTAACCGCTTGAGCTATGGCGTGGCCAAGCATTTAGTTTGTAGTTACGTCAGTGAGTTGAGGAGCTTGCTGATTGGTTGTGCTCAAGATAGGTCTATGATGGCTAAATTACGAAACATAGTTCATGCAGAATAAATTGTCCACATTTCTTCCAAAGATCATATCGATGTAGGAATTATATCTACTCGTTCCTTGAGATAGATTCGAGAGTACAACAAGTTCGAAGGTACATTTCATGAAGTCTACAATTTCGGTATTGTAATTATCTTTCACGCTGATGTTAAAGTGACCAGCCAATATGATTGGCATATCCTCACAACTTCTCCTTGCAAAAAAACTTAGATATTTTTCACACTTTTGGAGAATAACCGGAGATATCAGAAAATGTCAAAGATAGATCAGTCTTTATTCTTTCATTTACATTTTATTTTTAATACAAGATACCCATAGTACTTGAGTTATCAGCGGTTACATAAGAGGTTACACAAGTGTTATGCTTAGTGACACGGCTTCATCAATTTGCACCATTACATAATAAGGTTTTCAACTTTAAACGCTACTTTGTAATACTTTGGAGTAATTGGATATTTAAGGACAGCAGCAAGAAAGGAACGTGAAGCCCCCCAAACGTACGAAAATAAGTACCTGAAGTTATTGAATCGGGTTTTATCGTTTAATCTTCATTTTAGATTTACTTAACTACAATGTCAGATGCTGCCTTAAAATAGTGTCGAATTCATTTTCAAATATTTTGTTTAACGATGCTATCAATGTCGAATATATATAGTGTCTGATGATAATGAATGTGGAGCAGTTAGTGAAATAGAAACTGGCAGGGGAAATTGATGTTCTCGAACAGAATTCGCCCTGAGCCACTTTGCCAACTACTGTGTGAAGTTGTGGGGTGATTAGTAAGTAAATATTTCGGAAAATTATAGAATGAAGAGAATCGTAACGGAATATTAGGTACTACCCTGACATACTCCTAGAGAGACTGAGAAAGGCATTACGCCCATCCCGGCAAGGACAGCTTACTTTCTGGCTGACATTTTAACCCTGAAGCTTCGGAATACAAAACAGGACTGTTTACCGACCCTAACGTTTTGTCTCCTTAGGGTGATAAAGAAGGAAGTGTCAACATGATCACTGATCTTCATCTAGAGTCGAGGTTAATATCTGGAGCGTAACCTCCGTATATTCTGTGTTATTTCTTCGTGTATCTTTTGTTTGAAAATTACATATTACTCACATAGTAAGTGTTATATAATTTTTATTGTTGCTAGACGTACAAAGTGCAATAGTAGTTCACATTGGACCGCAGTTATCAGAAAGAAGTTGCATAAAATTGTGGCGTGTATGTACACAGAAGAAGGGATTATCTGCAGAGGGGTCATGTGGACAAGGAGTTGTGTTTACAGCAAGTAAGTGCAGTGCCTTCTGATGTCCGGAACATGACGAATAATTAACGTTTTATGGGGTGAAGTATTCTGAATATGGATGTAAGAAAGACCGGTTGTAATTACAGCTTCAACTTCCTCTTCTTGCAGGCGGTGGACGGGCAGAACGCCCTCTGAAATATGTTTATGTATCTGGCCCCCAGACTCCTGACGACCACAAGTACTGAATTATCTTACTGCAAAAACAGAATTATTACTTTATGTGCTGCTTATCTGTGCAAATCAAGATACTTTAAGAGGTTTAATTTACATCCTACGCATTATACATTCGCAAATATGAGGGAACAAATTAAACGGAAATATCTCTCATGTAAATTCAAAACTACTTAACTTGTGCAATCACTTCAATGGGAGTGCTATGTTTACTTCATGCACTAAATTATCCTCTTCCAATGAATGGAACTAGCTCATGTGGCGGATTAAATGTGTTTCAACACAGTGGCTTTCCTAACGGGAGACAATTGAGATCAAATTGATTATTGGTTGGAAGAATGGTATATTTTCTCCTGTGGATACTGTTAAGTGTTTATTTAAATTGGAGGGTAATTTTTTTAATGCTAGTGGGATGGGACTAAGTCCCTTGTACTGCGGCCACTTCTGGCCTATTGTACCAGCCCCAGATGATAGTTGAGGGTGGTTGTGGAGCAACAGGTGGAATGAAGATTGGCAGGGGAAACCGCAGTACTCGAAAGAAAAAACCCTGCCTAGTGCCAGTTTGTCCACCTTAAATCCCACTTGACCAGACCCGGGATCGAACCAGGGACGCCGCGGTGGGAAGCCAGCGACTAACGGCTTGAGCTATGGCGGGGCCCAAATTGGAGGGTAAATGAAGAGATTTGTTAATCGAAGTAATATATGTAGTAAAAAACAGATGTGAAAAGGGATGTACACTTGAGGAACATTACCAATTGGTTAATAAATTTGGATGCAAGTACTTCAACTTGTACATATAAAGTAAGTAAAGTAAAGCTATCCCTGTACAAGGCCGTGAAGGCCCATAGAGTTGTGAGACGTTGAGGCTCCCACATTATCTAGACAATCGGCTCAAAGATGACGGTAATTTTGTCAGCCTTACCCGCCGGCCGCGCTTTACTATGTATACTATGTACATATGATATGGCAAATCATTGGGCACAAGTTCCATATACCAAAACAGGGAAAAATATTCATACCAACTTGTGTCCGGAAACGTTTCATTTCCGAGTTTTAGCTGAAAGAATACTGTACATGCATAATGGTGCTCCTGCACATTTTAGCCGTTCTGTGCGAGATGTTCTCAAAAACATGTATCATAGCCAACGGATAGGTAGAGAAGGACGCCCTGCATGGCCTCCAGGCTCCAGCCTATGGATTTTTCCCTGTGGGAACACCTAGAAACCCTTGTGTATGCAGCTCCTGTTGACAATAAAGAGACACTTCACCAATGAATTGTGGATTCCTGTGGATTCTCTGAATGGATGCGGAGGTCCATGGTCAAACATGTTGAGGCGTGCATTGAATCTCACGGAGGTCAATTTTGCACTTATTATAAATGTACTCTTTCAGCTATAACCCACAAATTAAACGTTTCCGGACACATGTTGATATAAATTTTTTTTTTTGGTATGTTGAACTGGTGCCCACTTTTCTTTCTGCACCTTTTAGTTATAACCTGTATATAGTCGTACATAATATTCAATTAATTTACATGAAGAAAACTAATAGATGTCAGATTTCCGGCCCTCACAACAATGACTATGAAAATTATTTATGATCGTAACGATCAACCAGACTACATGACGGAACATCCGACATTATGTTGACCTTCAACTATATAAATATCATATTACATAAGAAGGGAAGCGAAAAGTTAAATTTACTCCCGTGTCCGTGCCACTGGATGAAGAGTTTGATATTACTTCACTAAATATGTGTCCAGTTTAGCTGTATTCACCCAGGAGACGTTATCTCATTACTAAATGACTGAGTCTGCATGAGATACGCTCTGGGACGAAGAGACTAATTACGTGGTCTAGATGCTAATTAACGTCCTCGTGGTTCATAAGCACCTCTTGATCTCATTCGATATTGTAGGCCTACACTTATAAGCTCTGAAGTTTCAAGAATGCCATTAAGTAACTTGAAATTCAATCATATTAATCTAGATACAACCACAATTTCGGTCGAGTCATAGGCTAGCAAATTCCGAGGTTCAAACTTTAAACAGGCAACAAGCGTCTATGTTGAAATTCTTATCCACTCAGCGTTCACGATCGTTCCGTTTCACTGACGCTATATAAGGTCTGAAGTTGAAGAAAAATGTTTAGCAATTAATATGGAAGAAAAGAGGGTGATTGATATCCCTACAAGGAATTGAAACCCAACCCTCCACTACACGAAGAATCATTGAATACAGTGAGGGGTGAGAGTAAGAGAATTGACATAAACCCTTTAGCACTAAGAAAAATCTGTCTTGTAAACACCTCTTTTTGTAGGACTCTTTATATGCTCTTAGAAAATAGATCTTTCACAGAAATAAACCGGTTGTTCCAGATACCCAATCGCAAAATCTATAAATCAGGTCGTAAAGTTAATCAGAAGTGAGCAAAGAAGTGGAGATTAACATAAGGAGATTTATATCACATACAAGTTTCAGATCTGTGAGGGTAGACATTCAACGATATTGAGAATTAACAGAGGTTTAACTTTCGGAATTCAAAGTGAGACGTGGATATCAGGCCGGTAATTTCCGACAGAGACACCATGATTTTCCCATGGATTATTCCATCTGAAACCTTATGTTTAAAAAAACATACTGTTATGATAACATAAGCTTCAAATGATCACCAAACAAATATTTTGGCAAAATACCGGCAAAAGTACCGATCACAGTGACCTCGCGTTCGTAGGCACGAAATATCTTCGTCCGCTCAGACACTGCGTTCGTGGGTTTGATTCCCTCTCGAGACACAGCTATCTTCCTGGGTTTCTTTTGTGTTTATGTTGTTTTGCGTCACTAACGGCTCTCGACAGGCTGATCCCCTGTTCAGTGTGACCTAACAACTGTCTGTAAGGTTCATTCTGAAAGGCAGCAGCACGTCAGAGAGCCTAGTCCATCACGCTTCGATCGCGTTAACCTTGGGAAGAGAACTGCATTAAGTGGAATACAGAGCCACTTCAGGAAGTGACAGCTGGGGCAACTGAAAGTTCATACTTCAACAGTATATAGACCTATCATGTGAAATTAAAACATTTTTAATGCAGATATATAGAGTCAACGATCTGTCTTTTGTGCAGGATGTTTCATGTTGACACTAGCTGGATCCAGTGTTAATATTTTCCAATTCCGTCTCCTTTCATGTCTGCCGTGCTTCAAATTTCGTGAATGTAAGATATAACAACTCCCGAATTCCAAAATATCGTAAAGGATTTGCTCAGCGGCCTCCGTAGTCTAGGGGTAACGTTCCCACCTCATGACTCAAGGTACGCGGGTTCAAAAACCCGGCGGAGGTCGTGGAATTTTTAAGGGCGGAAAAATTCAGGGAACAAGTCCTCCGGGAGGGACTTTAAGCCGTGTGTCCCGTGTCGTAGATTTACGGCACGTAAAAGAACCTCATGTCTCTAAGAGACCGCTGAGCTAAATTAGGCCCAACATTTCCCGCCCAAAGTAGTTTCCAATGCCTCCGGTAGATGGGGAAGTATTAGGTACCGCTGCCAGAGGAGGGACGACCTCGCTGACAGAAAGGGACTAAAGTATTAGATACCACTGCCAAGTAGAAGGTAGAAACCTTGCTGGCAGAAAGCGACTAGGAACCCCTGCCAGAGGAGGGACGACCTCGCTGACAGAAAGGGACTAACTATTAGATACCACTGCCAAGTAGAGGGTAGAAACCTTGCTGGCAGAAAGGGGCTAATAGCGAGCACCAGTACGGGTAGGGGATGGAGATTGTAGAATTTAAAAGGGGGGCGTACAATAGACTATCAGTCGCGGTGCATGGGGAAACCCACCCACTCAATACTGAATCACTGAAGGATTTTCTCAAAGCATTAATCTATGGGCCCAGAAATCCCCATTGTTAGGTAAAAACATCCCCAAGGTAATGAAGTCAACAATACAACTTCGGTTGCTTAGTAGCCAAACTCCTTGGCCTGTACTCCGTAAGTAAACTATACCGACCGAGCGACCGCTGCTTGTCGGCGGTTTATGTCAAATTTTGCGGATAGAGCGTCTCACGTGGTCAGCGCAACGGATCCCAAAGTCCGTTAATCTCGGTTTTTTAGACCGAAGCTGCTATATCCTTGAAATAGCTCCTCAATTATCCTCACGAGGCTGAATGGACTCCGTTTCAGACCCACTACTTCTAAGGAAATCTGGCAGCGCCGGGAATCGAACCCGGGACCTCTGGATCTGTAGGCAGGAACCTGACCAGTAGATCACAGTAGCGGTCCTTGCTTTGTAGCCAACTTTTCGATAAGAACGGTTTTCGTTACAACGAATTATTTATATGATATTCCATGGATATGAGCCAGCGTATATAAGGAGCCATAGAGACGCTTCAAGAATTCGTTCGTCTGACAGACGTCGTTCAAGGCAGTGAGAGAGTCTTCGTAGAAGTTCGCTGGACAAGAGTCGTAATTCTTCCGTAAGAGAATTCAGGAGTTCAATATGTGAGTTGTTATAATCAACTGTAATTGTAAAGAAGTTCGAATAAACTCAATCATCAAATTTAGAACCCATTATTATTAGTCACGCTAACCCCTAATACATGACAATTTACTGCATGTCCTTCCTACCATCCTGACCTTTTTTACTGTTATTCTAGCAACTTTAAGTAGTTCCCCCCCTTGGCACTACAGCCCCAGTGGGCCTAGGCCAACCTCCATAAACTCCGTTCACTTCGGTTTTTTTAGATCTTACACATACGGTAGGACAAACACAGAAAAACGCACACAAACATCCATGCCCTGAGTGGGATTCGAACCCACGATCCCGCCTTCCGAACGAGCGAAGACAGTGCATGTCTTAGACCGCTCGGCTACCGTGACCGGCACTTTAAGTAGTTATCTGTTCCAAAAAGTTACGAAGTATTTCATTATATCATACCCAGACTTACCCCTGGCAGGTTACTCGCTCCGGAATAATGCAAGCATTCTCTTTCAAAACTGAACACTTTTCCATGATTCTTTGTCGCCATCAGAAGCTGCTCGATATAAGTTTAACTACCTTGTAATTAAGCTTCTATGTAGTGTTCTCCTGTGTATCATTTCTTCTGGCGACATTGTCTTTGCCTTTATCATATGCATCCCAGGCTTAACAGTCTATTTTCGTAATTCTCTACACGTGATGTAGCTAATTAAGTTGATTAGTCACCAATTTCAGCATCGGATTGTTTTCTGACATCTGTACTTCGACAGTGATCTGGTCTTGTAATACAAGACAGAGGCACAGAAGCCTCATTTTCGTTGCTTTCAGTCCTTCAGTGTAAAGAGCAAAGGTGAAGTTGTACAAGTACTTAATTAATTACTTTAGCACGAAGCCACGAAAATGAATGGAGGAGTGGAGGCATAGCTCCACCATTTTTGATCACGGCGCTAGATGGAAGTGAATTGTCAGCTTTAAGTCTTGGCCGCTTTATTCCTAAGGAATATCCCTGGTACACATTAGACAGCAGGCTGTGGAAGCCTCAGAACCCGTATGGACTCTGGAGAGAAAAGATAAATATTTTGCTCCTGCTGGGAATCTGAACCCAGCGGCCTAGCCTGTAGACCGTCGCTATACAGACTGAGCTATCGGTACCTTTATCTGACACCTCACCTCGCGACAGAGCAAGTAGCAATCTACTTTCGTATTTGCGAGGTTCAAATTCAAATCACGACCCAGAAACAAGCTATCATGAATTATATTACCTGTGTTTTCTTCAGTTACCCCAGGCAAATTTCGAGATCAGGCCTAAAAATAAATTACAACCGCTTCGTTCCACATCCTCTCCAATTCATTATTCATTAATCATCCTACAATTGGACATTATATAGACTGAACTATTGAGAGTGTCATCAAACAAATACGCCAAGATAAATAAATACAAAAATGGAATCCTTACCATACTTCGTAAGTTGCTTCGGTTGTGTAGCGTGTAGACCCGTTACTAGGTAACGACACCGAAATAAACAAGGAAACAATATTCGCTGCTAGGAAATAGATTCATAATAAGCAAGTATACGCAGCCGTTACTGGGCAACACCTTCTTAAACAAATATGTTCCCACGGAAATGATTTAAGTACCACAATGAATGGTGTTTTCTACGCGATCCATACCGAGATATTATAACCGAGAAAAGTTGTGAGAGAGTTGTAAGAAAGTACTTGAAGAAAAGCATTAGTCGGTGTACAGAAGCTGAAGAATCTCCATTGTTAAGATCCGTTACTGGGAAACAACTAGTGAAAGCAGACAGAGAAGACAGCATATGCAGCAATGATTTGTAAAATGTGGAGAACAACGATGGCGTTATAATTAAGTGTGGTCACGAGTTGTATGTTAAACCGGTCAATAAATCTAGCCTCCAACATATAACCCCGTCTATAGTCACGCTCTGCGTCGAGATCTCTAAACAGTCAATGTATCTGTTGTATAAATTCCGTTTTACATCACACACGACAAACGTATATATTCACATGTCTACCACCCTTCATTGTGGTTATTCAGAACACGGTCTTCGGCACAGTAAATATAAACAAAATCTTGTGCTCTGAGAGACACTCTTTACCTTTCCGAGACAGAAAAATGAAAGGAGCAGTGACTCTATTCCAACACAAGGGGCCGTTCTCTGTATGCTGTATCGTCCAACAAATCCAGTGGTTAAGCGGTCACAGCGCTGAGGTCATGACCAACAGCTCTGGTGGCCGAGGGGTGGCCACTGTTCAGAGAGAAGCAGGTGTTTGAGTAAGGAATGATACGAATAGCCCAGAGTGTGGTTTGAGTGAGCACTGTATAATAACTGGGATGTGCACTGCAGAGAAACGGGAGTGAGCACTACAGTGAAACAGGAGTGTGTACTGCATAGTAACTGGGATGTGCACTGCAGAGAAACGGGAGTGAGCACTACAGTGAAACAGGAGTGTGTAATGCATAGTAACTGGGATGTGCACTGCAGAGAAACGGGTTTTGTATCAGGACTGACCTGAATATTCCATAGTAAGGCAGGGATGTGTACAGCAGAGAAACGGGGGTTTGCATCGGGACAGATACGAAGAGCTCAGAATATTTCGGGGGTGTGTTGAATTGAAACAGGAGTGTGTACTGTAGTGAAACAATGTTGTGAGTCGGGACTGATATAAATAATTCGGTATTAAGTTAGGGTAACAGGGATGTGTAGAGTAACTGCTGCTGACAACCAGACGTGCAGAACAGTGAAATAGGAGTGTGCAGAATAATCCATCACCAGAACTCGATCTGAATTATAGAGAAACACGGGTGTGCATCGGAATTGATACCAATAGCTCAACGTCCATAATACAGATACAAGGATATATTCCAGGAAAACTATAGATATTACAAATGTGTTTTTGTGCTGGTACGTATGCTGGCACACCAGAAAATTTTTAATTGTCAAAAGTTGCACATCTGAGGCTGCATGTTTCGACCTTGAAGCTAAAACTAAGCCATATAGTACCGGCAAATATTAGTCCAGAGAAAACTGTTAATGTATGTGTGTATAAAATATAATTTTATATATATATCTATTGTAAATGGAATATGAAGGATTCTCTCTTCTGGAATGTAACGCCGTGTAGTCTAGCAGAAGCCTTGACTACACAGTGTTACATCGCACCCATCGCTGTGGGAACCTGAAACTTGTTGTATAATGAATTACAGTTTAAACTCTGTGGCCCGCTTTGGAGGAACTGAAAGTTAGAGCAGAAGAATTTATTTTTCTGCCGACAAATAATTCTTATGTAGTTTCAAGGTTTAGGGCCTCTAGGGTCTGTTATTAGTCGCACCAGTGATCCAGCCACCAATTTTCGGGACACTCAAATGTATTTCTTCCCCGAGGACTGTAAGCTACTGCTATCAGGCAGTTAATTTTACTCTTCCCCCCCCCCACGTGAGCTCTTCGAAATTGTTTAATGTCATCTATCACATTAGCCACACCACGCTGCCTTGTAATTGTTTAACTTAAGTAGAAATTGCGTTTAAAAATTAGTACCTTTTCCTACAAATACTAACACGTTTTTCAATACAGAACAGTGTTAACACTGCCAGAACTATTTTATAAGAGCAATGAACAACAGTTAGTTTAATACAAGAATTTTGTATTTATTTCGGGTGAGTACGTGCGTGGTTAACCCCTTAAGTAACGCCGGCCTTAAAACGAATTAAGGCGAATTAAACTTACGCAAGCCAATATTTATGTAATAGAAGCCCTTTGTGTCGATTAAAGTTTATCACACAATAACATTACGGTTACAGTCGTATATTTTATTAAGCTTCATCAAATTCTGCCGAATTACACATAGTATATGTTAGACTAAGTGTAGGCCATGCCGGTCACGGTAGTCGAGCGGTCTAAGGCATGCACTGTCTTCGATCGCTCGGAAACCGAGATCGTGGGTTGGAATCTCACTCAGGGCATGGATGTTTGTGTGCGTTTTTCTGTGTTTGTCTACAGGTAGAGGCCTTGCGACGAGCTGATCACTCGCCCAAGGAGTCCTACCGTATGTGTAAGATTTAGTAAACCAAAGTGAAACGGAGAGTTTCATGGAGGTAGGCCTAGGCCCAAATTGGGGCTCTAGCGCCACAGAAAAAAGAAAACATTGTAGGCCAAAAATAATGTGACACTTGAATTAATGAGACGAACAACTCCGTGGTTTTAGTCCGCAAGCGAACTATACCAACCGAGGGGCCAACGTTTGTTGGCTAAGTTAGTGCCAACTTTAAAGGATAGAGGGTGTAGTGTGGTCAGCGCAACGAGTCTTCACGACAGTTAATTTCGGTTTTCTAGACCGGAGCCGCTATTTCCTTGAAATAGCCCCTCAATTATCTTCACGATATTGAGTGGACGCAGTTCCAGACCCACTGAGACGAAACTAAAATTAAATTTCCTGACATTTAATGATGGTACATGATACCGAGGTTTATCAGACTTTGTTTAATAATTCTGGAGTTGCAGTTTTGTGCGGCCAGGACGAAATTATTCGGCGGTGTTCCAGCACGTTTTGAAAATGAAATAAAAACATTTTTCATTAAATTCCACATACTTACCGATTTATTTTTGTTCTTGCAGTATCATTTAACATAAAAATGCGGTAAAGGATTCCACGTCAAAATATGCATCGTACGTATAAATACAGCAGTAATATTTATTTGTTACCTGTATTCACGAGTTGTGCGAATAAGGCGCAATAAAGCCAATTATCCAAACTAATACCTGTCTTATAAATCATGAACAAAGCCCAAATACGTGACAACATATTTCAGCAGATTACATAGGCAATCGTTTTACAATTCAAGTAATTTAGCTGCGTAACAGATTGCCAACAGATTTTTCTTCGAAAGTGTTGGAATTGGAAGAGGCAAGAGGGTATAACGGAAATAGGTGCAAGTAAGATAATAAGAGAACACAGTGGCAAGCTGATCCATCAACTGTTTACTGTTAGACTGTGTTTATTGTCAAAGGAGACCCCTACAGAACAACCATCAGTGAATAAGCGGGAGGAGCCCTTTACACGTATATATTAAGCTGAATTAAACATATTGTGACATGTTGACGTCACCGCGGGGAGAGTGGCGGGGTGATGACTCGCCTATTACGGGAGCGCTACGTTACCGCTACGTGCAGCTGGGGAGGTAGGGGTCAACATGTCACACTATATTACCTGTTTACTTTTTACTTTACAGAGCCACGAGTACACCTGTTAAAATTAATGCATCTGTGTTTCCATAAGAGTAGGACTAAAGGGAAACTCCAAGTACAATAATTTTTCTAAACTTTTATGTTGGAATTAAACGTAAATGTCAAATTGGCCCTGTACAGTTTCATAAGAAAAAATGTCGTTTCAAATGTTAAGGCTTCTTAACCTCAATTTCGAATGAATGCCTCAAACTCCGAGAGTCCTTATACTGCAATGCAATCGCAAGTCCTTATTGCGAGGTACCAAGGAAAACACGAACAGCATAGATCAGACAAAGGGGAGTTAATTGTGCATTGCACAGCTAAATCATCTGGTACATAGGATCTTACAAAAGCATGAACTTATCGATATATCGGAAACACTTCCGAAGCAAGTTGGAGTACAAATTATTGTGAAGAATGAGTTAGAGGTCAGCGGAAATTAACGGTTCAGAAACATGGAGGAATTCTACAAAATCTGGCACGCCACGGATCACTTGTCCCTCCATGAAAAGAGGCGCCGGCCACACAAGACCAATTGATTTAAATGGTTCGTAGGGCCGCGCCATAGCTCAAGCGGTTATTCGCCGGCTTCCCACCGTGGCGGCCCGGGTTCGATCCCGGGTCTGCTCAAGTGGGATTTGTAGTGCACAAAGTGGCGCTAAGGCAGGTTTTCTCAGAGTACTTCGGTTTCCCCTGCCAATCTTCATTCCACTAACTGCTCCACAATCACCCTCACCTATCATCTGGGGCTGGTAAATTAGGCCAGAAGTGGCCGCAGTACAAGGCACTTAGTCCTGCCCCACTAGCAATTAAAAAATAATAATGAATGGTTCGTAACATAGAATACAGTTGTGGCTAATGTTTCCTGGAAGAATAGTATTTTGGAAGAGAGTGGAGGAATACAAAAGGGGAAGAAAAAGAAGTAACATGGGAAAGGAGAACAACTGTATATAAGGCTGCCATACGTAAACGATGGGGCACGAGGGAAGTGTAATTGGTTGAGGCACTGTGCTATAAGCCGGAAGATCGCAAGATCGAATCCCGATGAGGTGGCATTTTTCAATTTACATAATCCTTCCAGCCGCACTATGGCCCTGGGTTCGACTCAGCCTCTAAGAGAAATGATACCAGGAATATACCTGTCGGTAGAGGGTGGTCGGCGCATAAGGCTTCACCGCAATGTGTGAGCCGATTATCTGGAAAATGTGGGAGCCTCGACGTCTCACAACCCTGTGGGCCTCCACGGTCTGTTACAGGGATAGTTCTACCTTATATCTTTGTAAACGAGAACGGTAGAAGAAAGTTCATGAAAATGAAATATGGATAATGAAAAGAAGGTAAATAAATTGGAACAACGGCGGAAAGTAATGAAAAGGAAGACAGAGAAAGAACGAGAAAGTTTCAGAAAATGGAGAGAACTGAAAGAAAATATGATAAACAGGATAAGTGGTTAAATTTATTGAAATGGAAGAAGGGGAACATTGAAAACATGACCACTGCTTCAACAGGATGAATAGAAGAGGAACTGACAGAAACAAAAAATATGGAAGAGAATGGTGACAAGAAGGAATAAGAAGAATATCAACGTTCTTTCCTGAATAGAAAGGCCGGTGTCAACTTTATATATGTGAGAAAACTTAAAGAAAAATAAGTGTCATTAATACATACATTTCGTATCGTATTTTATGGTATCTGATATAGGAAAAATGTCGTATCCAAGAGCCGTTAATAAAATCTGCTACCCACATTCAATTTTGTGAGTCTTCCGCCCTAAATATTGGAGAACTTGTCCCCACATGACAATGTTCTCTGCTGGATGATTTAAAAGCTCTGTTCTTACGACCGCCTCTGTGGCCTAGTGGTCACAGTTCCTGGCTACATAACCAGAGATCCCGGGTTAGATTCCAGGCGCTACCAGATTTTCTGAGAAGTAGTGGATCTGGAACGGGATCCACTCAGCCCTGTGAGGATAATTTAAGTGCTATTGCAACGAAATAGAGGCTCCGGTCTAGAAAACCGAAATTAACGGCCTTGGGGAGTCGTTGCGCCGATCACGCGACACTCTCTATCCGCTAAAGTAGGATAGACGGTCGCAGCGGCAACGCTGTACAATTTTGCAGGAAGCACCGCTTCCCACAATGCCTCTATTGTTGCGTGTATAGTTGTTGCTATGCTGACGTTGCTTCACTGTTTATTGAGCCGTAAGTCTGCAACAGGCGTCTCTTATAGTTAACCCCTTGACCGTGACTTTAAGCGGAGCCACTTAAATCCCTAAGCGTGTGCGGCACAACATCTGCATCCGCTCAAACCCGTGCTCTAAGCGTGCGCGTCCCATATGGTGAGTCCAAACTTTTCACTAAGAATTCTTAACGCCTACGCTCTGATGTATGTAATTCCAACGAATGTATATGTGAGCTAATACTGACTTCTTTCATTTCTCGGTATCTGTTTGTGTGTGGTATTTTTTTTTACTCGCTTTAAATGCTACAAAGCATCTGGTTTATGCTGCTTACGAAAGAATTGTTCCCACTCACATTCCGACTTGCTTTGAGAGAGATAATTTGTTAGCTAACTTTCATTGAGTGCTTGTTATATGTGTTTGTATTTTTTTTACTGGCTTAGCTTACTGGCGACAAAGCAGCTGTGTCTGATTTACGATGTTAGGAACCTAGGGGTCGAATTTGCCTGACGCCTGTGTCAACGTTTATGAATATGTTATTTCATTTCTGCCTTGCGACACTCTCTTAGCGGAGCCGATAGCATCCTGGTTACGTAACTTGTCTGCCGGGACAGTTTCTTGCCCCTGACGCAAATAAAATCACGGTTTCAAAAGTGGGTTCCCACAACTTCGAATGAAATTAGGGTATTCGTAGGTTTGCTTATGCTGATAGGAATTCAGAAACCAAACCTCAGAATGTATTTTAGTAGGAAACAAGGGAAAAATTGTGGTACGTAAAATTATTCAACCACTTAGTATCTGGTGTCTTATTTACGATGTTACGAACCTAGGGATCGAGGTTGCCTGGCAAGGTTGCCAGACGCCTATGTCAGTATTTATTCCTTTTCTGCCTTGGGACAGTCCCCTAGCTGAGCTATTTAGTTCACCGTGGCATCTTGCTCTCGTAACTTGTCTGACGAAGAAGTGCTTGATCTTTTGGATGAAAACTGTTCAGTAGTTTCGGATACAGCCTCTGTGGGCTCATGTGGATATACCCTCGATTCAAGTTCCGAAGAGGAAGAGGAAGAACCTAATTTTTCTCTGAATATTCCAGGTAATACTTGGGAAGAGGTCGACAGTGCTATTCCTCTTCTACCTTTTGCGTGTGATTTAGTTGGGAAACAAATAGTGCCAGTTCAGTGTGCAGATGATCCTCTGGGATATTTTGAGTTATTTTTTGATGACTATCTGATTATGATGATAGTGAATGAAACAAACTGTTATGCAAAAACTTTCTGCTCATCAGAGAGAAAAAATCCTGACCCAAAAGAAATCACGGTTTCAAAAGTGGGTTCCTACAACTTCGAATGAAATTAGGGTGTACCTAGGTTTGCTTATGCTGATGGGAATAATTCAGAAACCAAACCTAAGGATGTATTTTAGTAGGAAACATATGTTAGAAACACAATTTTTCCCAATGTAATGAGTGAAGAAAGGTTTTCATTGCTGACCGGATTTCTCCATTTTGTAGATAACAGCAATAAGGAAATTGCAAAAAGAGATCCTAAATTGTACAAAATCCTTCCGGTTAGAGAATATTTGAAAAAGAAGTTCCAGAAAGTGTACATACCGGGCAAAGAACTAAGTCTCGACGAATCTTTGTTATTGTGGAAAGGTAGAATTTCATGGAAGCAGTATATTCCTATGAAAGCTTCACGGTTTGGGATTAAAATCTTTGAATTCTGTGATTCCGCAGGATATTTGTGGGATTTTATAATTTACAGTGGATCGGGGACAAAATTAGGCTGTGAAATCACCAAAGACACAGATCTTTCCTCAACAAAAGTTGTTCTAAGATTGTGGGAGAAACCATGAGACTCGGGCAGATGTGTTTATATGGACAATTTTTATAGCAGTCCCGATCTTTTCCAGAGATTAGTTCTGAGGACAACAGATGCTGCTGGAACAGTGAAAATCACGCGGAAAGGTATGCCAATAGATCTAAAAAAGAAACTGAAGAAAGGAGAAGTAGTTAGTGCAAAGTGTTGGAAATTGGTGGCGTTAAGTGGAAGGATAAGCGCGATGTCTCAGTGCTGACTACTAAACATTCAGACGAAATGCAACCCGTAAGTCTAAAGGGTGGGTTAGAATTTGTAAATAAACCTATGTGTGTAATAGAGTATAATAAATATATGGGAGGTGTAGACTTGAAAGATCAGCTACTAGAAACATTCTTGCTAGAAAGGAAAAGGCAAAAAGCGTGGTACAAGAAATTATTCAACCACTTAGTAAATACGGCAGCGTTGAATGCTGACATTCTGTACTGCAAGACTGGTAACAAGAAAGATCATCTGTTATTCAGAATAAACTTAGTGAATAAGATCATAGCACAGTCCCATGGACAGAATTTAGAAAAGTGCAAAGGGCGTCTTTCAGATACCGACATGGAATTCAGCATTTCAATAAAGAAAATCCCGAAACCTAAATTTAAAACGGAAAGAGAAAACAAACCAGAAACAGGTGTAAAAACAGCCCAGGGACACCCTCTCTCTCTGCCTAGACGCCTATTTTGAGCAATACCACAACAAGGTCAACTACTAGACACTGCATATGGAGAGCTGAGAAGAAGAAATAGCTTGACAAAACTGTAAACAATTGTAAATATAATATAATTTTTTGGATCTTTTCAAACAGCGATTTCGATATTTAAAAATATTTAGGTAAATGTCTGGACAAAGCCTTCAATACCTGCGAAAATAAAGTACGGGGAGGGATTTAAATACCCGCGCTTAAATTCACGCTAGATGTATGTAACTGAGCGGATGCATATGGTGTGTCGCTCACGCTTGAGGAGTTAAGTTAGGTGAGGTGACGTGAAGTGACGTGACGTAATTTGACGTGACTTGGTGTGACTTGGCTTGACTTGACGTGACTTGTCGTGAATTGACGTGATTTGGCGTGACTTGGCGTGAATGGACTTGACTTGAAGTGAGTAGGGGCAAGGCGTGGCGAGGCGAGACGAGGAGTGGCTAGGCTAGGCTGGGCTAGACAATGTTAGGTTTGATTAGGTTAGGTTACTTTAGGTTGGATTAGGTTAGCTTAGGAGAGGTTTCCGCAGTAGACTTGTGCGCATCAATCAGTAACTGAGGGGTATCATTCCCTGCTGTTAGGTGAGGTGAGGTGAGTTGAGGTGACGTGACTTGGCGTGACTTGACGTGACTTGACTTGGCGTGACCTGATGTGACTGTGTGACATGACGTGGCTTGACGTAACTTGACGTGAGGGGAAGCGAGACGAGGCGAGGATAGGCTAGGCTAGGCTAGCTTAGGTTAGGCTAGGCTACGTCAGGTTAGATTAGGTTAGGTTAGGTTAGGTTTGCGTAGTAGAATTGTGCGCATCAATCAGTAACTGAGGGGTACAACTCCCTGATCTTAAATTAGGTGAGGTGACGTGACGTGCCGTGACGTGCGTTGACGTAAGTTGGCGTGATTTGACGTGACTTTACATGACTTGGCGTGAGGCGAGGCGAGGGTACACTAGGCTACGTTAGATTAGGTTAGGTAAGGTAAGGTTAGGTTAGGATTGTTGTAGACTTGTGCGCATCAATCAGAACATGAGGGGTACCATTCCATCTTGTTACGTGAGGTGAGGTGAGGTGAGGTGAGGTGAGGTGAGGTGAGGTGAGGTGATGTGAGGTGACGTGAAGTGACTTGGCGTGATTTGAAGTGAATTAAAGTGAGGCGGGGCAAAGCGTGGCGAGGCGAGGCGAGGAGTGGCTAGGCTAGGCTGGGCTAGACAATGTTAGGCTTTGTTACGCTGGGTTACTTTAGTTTGGATTAGGTTAGGTTAGGAGAGGTTTGCGCAATAGACTTGTGCGCATCAATCAGTAACTGAGGGGTACCATTCGCTGCTGTTAAGTTAGGTGAGGCGAAGTGAGGTGAGTTGAGTTGACGTGACGTGAGGTGAGTTGAGTTGGCGTGATTTGACGTGACTTAGCGTGACTTGGCGTAACTTGACGTGACTTCACTTGCCGTGACTTGGTGTGACAGCGTGACATGACGTGGCTTGACGTAACTTGACGTGAGGCGAAGAGAGACGGGGCGAGGCGGGAATAGGCTATGCTAGGCTAGGTTAGGTTAGGTTAGGGTAGGGTAGGTTAGGTTTGCGCAGTAGTCTTGTGCGCATCAATCAGTAACTGAGGGGTACCATTCCCTGCTGTTAGGTTAGGTGAGGTGAAGTGAGGTGAGTTGAGTTGAGGTGAGGTGATGTGACGTGACTTGACGTGAATTGGCATGATTTGACGTGACTTGATGAGACTTCGCGCGAGTTGACGTGACTTGGCTTGAATTGACGTGACTAGACGTGACTTGGCGTCATTTGGCGTGAGTTGAGGTGACTTGGCGTGACTAGACTTGACTTGAAGTGACCTGACGTAACTTTACGTGAGGCGAGGCGAGCCGAGGCCAGGTTAGGTTAGGTTAGGTTTATTGGTTTGGTTTGCGCAGAACTCTTGTGCGCAACAATCAGTAACTGAGGGGTAACTTTCCCTGGTGTTAAGTTAGGTGAGATGAAGTTAGGTGAGGTGAGTTGAGTTGAGGTGAGGTGAGGTGATGTGACGTGACTTGACGTGAATTCACGTGATTTGACGTGACTTCGGCTGACTTGGCGTGACTTGTCGTGACTTGACTTGCCGTGACCTCGTGTGACTACGTGACATGACGTGGCTTGACGTAACTTGAGGTGAGGCGAAGAGAGACGGGGCGAGGCGAGGATAGGCTATGCTAGGCTAGGTTAGGTTAGGCTACGTCAGGTTAGGTTAGGTTAGGTTAGGTTAGGGTAGGTTAGGTTTGCGCAATAGTCTTGTCCGCATGAATCAGTAACTGAGGGGTAACTTTCCCTGGTGTTAAGTTAGGT